>NW_006399775.1:21903822-21920090 GCF_000299155.1 Elephantulus edwardii | reverse complement strand
CTTTACTCTTTATCTGTCTCCAATCTAACATCTCTTCCACTTGTTTAATTTACCTAAAGTAATTTTATTTAAATAAGTATTCAAGAAAACAATATTTTAATGTTCTTTACATACATGGCCATCTCTATGACACACTTCAGAGATACAAAAACTAGCTGCATGATTATGTCATGTTTCTTTCCATCAAAGAATATACATTCTTCCTTTTTTTTTTTAGAATGTACATTCTTATAAAAAATACATAAACAGAGTTTAATGGGTGGGGAAGTAAGTAGGAAGAATCTTGAAAAAAAACACAGGGCAAGGTCCAAAAGTGATTAATTTTAAAAACACGTAATGCATGAGAATGATTGTATGAAACACAATGTGAATAAAGAATAGTGTGAAACACAATGTGTATGAACTTTGTAAGCAAGTCAATATATAAAAAAAAGTGAACTGGAGGGGTAAAAAAGAAAATATGCAAACATGAATGAATGAAGATCCAGATTTGCCATAAACTTTTGTTTAAAAATCACAATAAAAAAAAGGAGAGATAAAATATGATTGTTGTTGTTTTTGTTGATTGCCTTCGAGTTGCGCACGACTCATGGTGACCCTATGAATTAGAGGCCTGAGGCCCCTCTACAACTATTGACACTTATCAAAGTTCATAAAGATTCTGGAGTCATGTTATTTAGAAAGTGGATTCCACTCCTGCTTCCAAATCTGTCATAGTATGTTATTGTCATTATGTGCCATTGAGTCACCTGTTATGTTTAGCGACCCTATATACAGCAGCTCTGAACGTTTCTGTGTCCTGAGCCAGTCTCATTAATTCTGACACACCAACCCCCATTGCTCCAGTTACCTTATCAGTCCATCTCATTTGAGGTCTTCCGCTCCTACCCTGTCTGTTCCACCTTCCTAGAATGATGTCTTTCTCCAAGGACTGATCTCTTCTGATCACTTACCCAAAGTAAATGAGGCAGAGCTTAAAAATCCTAGCCTCCAAGGAGAGTTTTGGTTTCATCCTCTCCAAGACAGACCTATTTGTTTTCTTCTCAGTCCATGGTATGTTCAAGATTCTTATCCAGCACCACAACTTGAAGGCATCTATTTTTCTTCTTCATCTTTAGTCATTGTCCAACTCTCTGAAGCATCACAAATGATTGAGAAGACCATGGCCTCGATTAGGCGCACCTTTGTATCTAGACTGACATTCTTGCTATTCAGCACTCTGGAGAGGTCCATGACAGCAGATTTTCCCAATGCAATTGGATTTTTTTATTTGCTGACTGCTCGTATTGAGAGTGTTGATTGTGGATCCAAGCAAAGTGTAATTGTTAACAACCTCAATCTCTTACCCATCTAATATGGTGCTGCCAATTGGCCAAGTGGTGAGAATCTTTGTGTTCTTGATGTTGAGCTTCATTCCATAAGGCTAAAAACAAAAAAGACATGAACACACACATACACACACATCTCCAGTTCTGATCTAGCCTGAGAAATTATATTGTAGATGGGATAATATATTCAGTATGCTACATGGGCACAAAAGCTGAAATATTCTGTTTTTCTTACCAGCAAGAGGAATGTTGCAATAAGGAAAGATTCACATATCATGTGTGTTTTGCCGTTTTGTTTTGTTTGTTTTTCAAATCACCTTTGAGACATTAGTGGGTGTTTGCTAGGTTGAGGAAAAGTGTAAGAGCATACAATGTAGAGAAGACACCATATTAAAAAAATACAGAGGGATGTGTATGATAGGAAAGGAAATGGAAATATATATTTCAAGACACAGTGTTTCATAACCACATTATGCAGTAAAAGACTATCATTAATGAGCTCTGTGGCAATAAGATGTTTAGTAAAATAAGTCGAATGTTAGGGTAGGCAGTGGTTTCAAATATCCCATACCTCCTCTGGAAATGGAGTAGGAGGACAGTTGGGTTAGGGTCCCAGAAACTCAACAGAGGTTTCAGCTATGAGTCATTTACAGCGTGACAACAATGAGTTCAGTATAAATAATCAAGAATTAAATGGTCACACTGGGTTTTTATTCACCAATGGCCTTGTAATTCATGGACAAACAGTAGGGAAAATGACAGAAGGAAGATATGAGAGTAATTTGGTGCTGTCCAGAAGGAGGAGCTTTGTTAGATCAGTGCCAGAGGTAATTATTTAGAAACATTTACAGCTTTAGAAAACTGATGGGCATTGAATTTAGGAAGTGAGTGAAGCAGATAATAAGTGTACTTTAGTGACAGATGGCATGATATGGTAGACTCAAAGGAACTTTTATTTGCACTTCTTAGCTCTAACTTGTTCAATAAAAATAGACTCATATTTAAGCAAATGATTAGACATGCCAGAAGGAATATAAATAGCAACATCATTCGTCAAACTGTTGCTCCTTTTCTCTAAACTCTAGTCTTAATTTTAAAAAAAGTCCAATTGAAATATAGAGCTAATAATTTGAATAATTCAGAAAGTAATAGTCAATAATGTAATAAGGGATGGCAGCTGCCTCCCTAATCATATTTGCACTGAAATGGAAAAATACTAGAAAAAAAACATCACAAAAATGTGATTTATAATGCTGATCAAATTCCTCTAATTTGCCATCAAATTCATTTGGAGTTACTTTCTCATAAATGTTAATAAACTTAAATAGAAGTATTCATTGAAACTCTTTTGTAATTCCAGCAGTTGCTACACCACACAAATTGACCAGTATAGTCCAGCCGTACTCAGAAGATGGCATTTGGCTGAATGGATTTAAATAAACCCAGTATTAGATCTAGGATTTCAGAACAGAATCAGGCACAACAACCTTAAGTATTCAAGATCTCAAACAACATACACACTTACTATTCAGTACATCGTTTTGAAAATGTTTTCTTAAAACAATCAACATGCATCTATTCAGTACTTTCTGTTACAGAGATGGTTAATAACCTAAAACGTACAATTGTGTCTTTGGTTTTCACCTAGAGTTCAGAACTTCATCCTATCTGTGCCATTTAGAGTGTACCCCATAGCCTCTTTATCATAAATATTTGATCTAGCAAGAATCTTTGTATTATTTATGATTTAGGGATAAAGTCTCAGAGATTAAGTGAATTAATCCCAGGATTTTAATTTAGGGAGAGACATTAAATTTCAACCCCATTCTACTATGTTAACATTTTTATCTCCTTTGTTGTTTCCTAGCTCAAAGATTTGTGAAAAATAAGAGATGTTTGGTACTTCATGTATGCTTCTAAGTTCTAATTCTTTTCTGTATAACTACCTAAGAACATATTATATTAAAAGATTATTATTGTTGTTGTGTATTGTACAGTCCGAACTACCCATAGCTGGCTCTCCAGCAGGTTTTCAAAGGCAGTTAATTGCATAGGAGGAGCAAAGTAAAACAAAATTTGTTGTTGTTACTGTGCTATTGAATTGCCTGAAACTCATACTGATCCTATGCAAAATAGCTCTGAATCTTGCTTTACCCTGAACCGATTTCACTGTCTCTTGACACACCCAGCGCCATTAGCCCAGGTATTTTGTCAATCCATCTCCTTCAGAATTTTTGCCTATTGCATTGTCCCTCCATCCTTCCATGAATTATTTCCTTCTCCAAGGATTGGTCCCTCCTTGCAACATGAGCAAAGTATATGAGGTGGAGCTTCAAAACCCTTGTCTCCAATGAGGCATTTGGTTTCCAGAACAAACTTGTTTGTTCTCTTCACAGTCCATGGAAGGTTCAACTTGCAAAGACCATGGCCTAGATCAGACCTATTTAGATTTATATCATTGTTCTGTAGTACTATGGAGAGATCCCTGACAGCAGATTTTTCCAGTGCAATTTATCTTCGGATTTCCTGACTACTGGTGCAAGAAATTTTGGAAATATGATATTATTGTTATTGTTGTTTGTATGTATTGTTGAGTCATCTGCAATTTATAAAGACCCTATGCACAAGAGATCTGAACTCTGCTCTGATCTGGGCTAGTCTTACTATCTGTGACACACCTACCCCCATTGCCCAGTTACTGTGTCATTCCATCTCATCCAGTGTCTTCCTTGTTTCACTTCCAAGCATGATGCCTTTCTCCAAGAACTGGCCCTACCTGGCAACATGCCCAAAGTATGTGATGAAGGTTCAAAATCCTTGCCTCCAAGAAGTAGCTTGGTTTTACAAACTCCAAGACAGACTTGTTTATTCTCTTGGCAATCCATGGTATATCCAATACTTTTCCATATGACCACATTTCCAAGGCATTGATATAGAGTATAGGGAAGAATAGACTTTGGCCCACTTCTGGCACTATGAATAATAGAGACAATTTAAGAGCTTTGCACTGAAGTAGAAAGGAAACTTTCATGTTAAAGGAAGAAAAGTCATGTTATTTGTGTTATTCATGTAAACGAAACACTTCTTTTAAAAAAAATCTTTGGTATTGTCAATTATGTATATGTACATAATATAGGCCATATTACAACCTCAATTGACAATCTATCAATAATAAAAATAACAGATCTATTAATAACATAAAATAAAGACAAAAAAATAAGAAAAATCTAGTAATAGCTTCATTCTTTCCTTTTGGAATAATATTTTCAAAAGCCGAATTAAAGAAACAGAAGTGTGTCTTATTGAAATAGAACTACAAATCATGCTTTTTTGGTTTTTTACTAACAAGATTTAATCTTTTTCAAATCTATGATTGTTTTCTCACTTTTAAATATTAGTAAAAAAATAACAATTTAATTTAATTCAGAGGTTTCAGAATAATTTACCTTTGAGAGAAGGTACTGTTTCAAGGTTTAGAAACCTGCTTTCTCATCCACGATGCACTTACACATAAAAATTTAATGATAGAATTATTGCTTATAATCCTTCACATTTTCACTCTAGCTACTGTAGAATATGATGCATGCAGAGCTTTAGAAAGCTTTCTAATATAATTCAATTACAGGAACTAAACACAGATTGTTTTCCCTTGACCATTTATTTTACCTTGAATCTTGAACACAGACTTTTTAATTTTATATTTGCTCTTCAACAGTGTGTATTAAAAATGCACTAAAAGCTGCTGCTTTCACAAAAACATCATGGTCACAGTTTGTTAAATATTTAATGCTACTGAGCACAAGGCAGGACATGGAATAACCATGAACTTGACAATAAAACCACTGTAATGGGCTTAGATCCCTTGGGTGTCAAATAGGCTCTGTAAATGAGGGGGAAGGCTCAAGATGTAAGTTTAAGTAGGAATCAGTCCTGCGGCATCTTCTGGAAAGATTAATTATAGATCTCTGACTCTGATGTATTTTCTTAGTATTACGTACCACTTGACTAATCTTCAGCCAAGTTGATATATTAGGTGTGATTTTGTGTGATTCTGAATAATTTTCTCTTTCTGAGTGACACTTTTCAATATATTTTAAGTTTAGATATCTTATTATGTCTCACATAAAAGCTTCAAATAGTGATTTCTTATTTTTTTTTGTTTTGTCCATTGAAATTCAGACATTCCTTTTGAAATAGAAGCAAAATACAGAAAGAAGTCAGAAATTCACCTGACACAAAAAACTACCATCTTCTTTTGATATATGTCCTCATAAAAATGATCAATGTAGTAAATACAGCAGTGATCATTACCAGGATATGCAGTAATTGAGATTGGAACAACAAGCTTGTAGGTAGAAAGACATACAATTGAAACTGAATAGCAATACTTACTGTAGTTGTTATGTGCTGTCGAATTACTTGTGACTCATAGCAACCCTATGTAAAACAGCTCTGAACCCTGCTCTCTCCTAAGCCAACCTTATAGTCTCTGACATACTTTCTGTCATAACCCAAGTCACTGAGTCAATCCATCTCATTGAGGGGCTTCCTATTTTCTGCTGTCCTTGAACCCTCCTAAGCATAATGTCCCTCTCCAAAGACTGGTCCCTCCTTGAAATATGCCAAAGTATGTCAGATGGAGTTTCAGTTTCAGAACAATCCTTGTCTCCAAGTAGCAATGTTTACTAAATTAATAAAATTATTTTATTTCTTTGATATTTATTTTTCTTATTTATAAAAATAAATAAGCTTTGATGTTGAAGCCTGGAGTGAGTCACATTACTAATGTAAATGCTGTTTGTCTCCAGCAGTTTGAACAAACCAGTGGCTCCAAGCATCACAGGTAGTGTTCCCCTGTGGTTTACAACCTTGTAACTTTGAGGGAGGGTCACTATGAGTCAGAACTGACTCAGTTACAATGAGTGTGAATTTTGAGTTTGATAAATAATGCCCACAAGGTGTTTAGGACATTATTTACCTCAAACTAGACAATAGTATCAGTGCAAAATACTGCTGTGTCATATATTAAATAACTCCATAGATTTTCTACTTCCTTCATCTACTTAAATGTGAATTCTAGAAGTAACAATAAGAATGCTTAAGGTACATATTGATGAATACTGAAACCATCTATATAATGTCTGAGTAACATTTATAGATATATTACTTCTTCAGTATTGTTAAATGGAAAACTGATAAATATTCCTCCTTATGCTCTTTAATATTTAGGATAATATCTTCAGATGCATGATAATAAAATCTAGTTGAACTGTCTGAAATAGCTTTGCCACCTCTTCTCTCTCTCTCCAAGCTACAAACTGTCAATTATGTGAACAAATGTCCTTACTCTCTTTAAGGCTAATCTTGGGTGGTGTGGGGGTGTTTTAGACTGAGGGTGAAGTATTTAATATTAATAATGAGACAGACTATCAGGAATGATGTAGAACAGAGTGTGAAAAATAGGGGGGCAGCAGTTACCATGACTGAAAGCCTCAAACTGTAACACAGTTATATAAATTAAGAAATCAAGGAGGAAGAAGAATCGTCCATTCACTGGAAGAAAAGCAGGATTCCCCCATGAGGGAAGTTGAATAACAAATTTTATAATAGTAGACCAAATGCTATATCAGCATATGAGGGAGGCTTAATATAAACTGAAGGTCACCAGGATGGATGGCGAAGAGATTGAGATTGTTCACACCTTCAGTTTGCTTGGCTCTACAGTCAACACTCTTGGTTTGGTTCCAGCAGCCAGGAAATCAAAAAACATATTGCGATGGGAAAGTCTGCAGTTAGGGACCTCTCTAAAGTATTCAAGAGCAACGGTGTCTCTCTGGAGACCACCTGATACAGGCCATGGTTTTTGCACTCACTTGTTATTCATCAGAGAGTTGGACAATCACTAGGGAGGACAGAAGGAGAGTGGATGCTTTTGAGCTGTGGTGCTGAGAAGAGTATTGAATGTACCATGGACTGCCAAGAAAACAGATTCATCCTGGAGAGGGTTAAACCAGGCTACTCCTTGGAGGCAAGGATTCTGGGGCTTCCGTCTGACATACTTTGGACATGTTGTAAGGAGAGACAGGTCCTTGGAGAGGGACATCATGCTTGGTAGGGTGGAGGGACAACGCAGGAGGGGAAGACCCTCTATGAGGCGGATTGATTCAGTGACTGGGGTAATCGGGATGGGTGTGTCAGAGGCAGTGCGATTGACACAGGATAGAGCAGGGTTTAGGGCTGTTGTACATAGGGTCGCTATGAGTCGCAAATGACTCGATGGCACGTAACAACAGCAAAAACAGTTCCTACAACATCACAACTCAAAGGCATCTGTTTTTCTTCTGTCATTCTTACTCATTATCCAGCACTCAGCAGCATAGTAAGTAATTGAAAAGACCACGGATTTAAAGAGGTTTGGCACCAGGAACACCATTGCTGGTACCCGGTGAACCCTGGATGAAAGGAGAGAAAACCAAAAGAATATTTATCTGTATTTTATTGACTTTGAAAAGACTTTTGACTATGTAAATCACAGCAATCTATGGCTAACTTGAGGGGAATGGGAGTTCTAGAACACTTAATTATTCTCATTTAAAATCTAAATCAGATCACGAAACTGTTGTCCAGAGAAAAGCTAAATGATTTAAAATCAGGAAGTGTTTGTGTCAAGGATGTATCCTTTCTCCATATTTATGTAATCTGCCTGCTGAACAAGTACTGCATGAAGCTCGACTCTATCAAAAGGAATGTGGCATTAGGACCAGAGGAAGGCTCATCAACAACCTGTGTTATGCAGATGGCACAACCTTGCTTGCTGAAAGTGTGGAGGACCTGAAACACTTGCTACAGAAGATGAAAAACTATAACCTCAGATATGGATAGTATTTCAGCATCAATAAAACAAAGGTTGATACCAGTGGGCCAGTAGGCAGCATCATGGTAGATGGAAAAAGGATTGAAATTGTTAATTATTTCATCTTGCTTGAAAAGAATCAACACTCAATCAACACAGTCAACACTCCTGGTATCTACATAAAAGAGATCAGGAAACTTACTGCTATATGTGTATCTGCTGTCAGGGACCTCTCAAAAATTTGAAGAGCAGTGATGTGAGCTTGAAAACTAAAGTTCACCCAACATAGGCCAATTATTTGCTGTACATCTGAGTGCTGGACAATGAATGAGAATGACAGAAAAATAAGTGATGCATTTGAACTGTGGTACTGAAGAAGAATGCTTAATATTTCATGGGCTGCCAAAAGAATAGAGTTTTGGTTTTGGTTTTGTGTTTTGTTTGGGTTTTTTTTGTTTTTGTTTGTTTGTTTGTTTTGTTTTTAAAATGGTGTAACCAGAGTGCTCTGTGGAAGCAAGAATGGTGAAATTTTCTCTCTTATCCTTTGGACATGTTGCTAGGAGAGTCTTTTCTTTGAAAAGGCATATTATGCTTGGAAAGCTGGAGGGTCAATGAAAGAGAGGAAGAAGACCTCCAGTGAGGTGGATTGACACAGTGACTGCAAAAATCAGCTCAAGTGTATCAGAGGTGAAGAGAATGGCACAGGATAGGGCAGGGTTCTGGTCTTCTGTTCACATGGTCACTGTGAGTCATATTTTATTGATGGCACCTAAAACAGTGATTCCTTTTTACCCACCAGCATAATCCAGTATCCCAGAGGCACCACAAAATCTTGATCACATCTAAAAAGTCCTATATTCATGTAAGGTAAAACAGCCGTAGAGACTTAGGATGAGTATTTGAAAATCTTTGATGGACAAAATTTTACCTACCATGCTGTCATTAATACTTGAATGTTATAGTGCATGAATAATATTATTAAGGTAACTCATGGTTTCTGTGATGCCAAAAGCTGTGGCACTGGTGTGTCAAATGCAATAATGGTTACCCATAGTGGACAGTGTTTGGTGGAACTCCCTTATCAAAACAAGCTTGGAAACAACATTGGCATCCATTTCAGAAATAGCTTGCCTCTGGAAATTGTATGAGCGTGGAGAAATGAAAGTTATACAAGTGTTCAGGTCTTCAGTTCATAGGGTCACTATATGTTATCTATGATTTGATGGCACTTAATAACAACAACAATTGTATTTGAATAAATCTTTAAACTCTTCGGAGATACAGTAAAAATGTTTTGAAAACACCTCCAGATTTTATGGCCTGTGAAATTTCA
Source organism: Elephantulus edwardii (assembly GCF_000299155.1). Lineage (NCBI taxonomy): Eukaryota > Metazoa > Chordata > Mammalia > Macroscelidea > Macroscelididae > Elephantulus > Elephantulus edwardii. The sequence goes on along the minus strand of NW_006399775.1, from coordinate 21,910,576 downwards.
AAGACTCCCTCACATGTATACTAATTACCTGAAAGTTTATACAGTTTCACAGTGCATCAATTCCATTTTAAAAAAAAGGATTTTTTTTTTAAAAAAAATCTACTGTTATTTGAGTGAAGGAGTACAATACAAACAAATTCTCTCTAAATCAATCCTTGAGGAATGGCATCAGGCCTGGAAGTATGCAGGGTTGGTACAGGAGAGGAAGACCCTGGATGATGTGAATTGACACAATGATTGCAACAATGAGAGCAGGAGTGTCAGAGATGGTGAGATTGGGTGCTTGGGTTGGATTTGACTGCGTGGCACATAACAGCAATGACAGCAAGAAACTATTCATGTGTATTTTGTTCAATCATATTAATTTCAATGTTCAATGTCACAACATTCCCAACTTCCTCCATTTAATTCTGATCTCCCTTAAAACCTTCTATATCATCCTGTGTCTTCCCTTTATTTAGTGGATTTCCACTCTTCATTCAGGTATTGTTAGTTGGCTTTCCCTTCACTTATGTTAAGGTTTGTTTGTTAATAAAAATGCTGGTGGCTTAATGGTAAGAAATTGTGCTGCCAACTGAATGGCATGCAGTTCTAATCTACCAGCTGCTCCACAGGAGATAGATGGGCAACCTGCCTGTGTGTACTTAACTGCCTCTGCAAACCTGCTCTTACTTAAAGGTACATAACAACATTGTCTCTTTATTAATTTTTTCCCCTCTCCTTCCTGCATCATCCTTGGTAGCCATTCCAGGATAATTCTGTATGTAAACCCCTTCTTAGTTTTTTCTTAATAACAGCAATCTTAAAGAGTGTTTTCCCTTTTTGTGTCTGGCTTGTTTCACATTGCATTGCATCTCTACATAGATCCTTGTTATGAGGTGGTTCTTTATTCTGATAGACACAAAAATATTTTGTTAATTCTGTCTATTTTAATAAAAAGTGTGAGATTCATATGAAGGAAACATTATCACCTCAGTATGCTCCTCGTACTTTACTGTAGAACAACAGTTGGATTATATTCTCTCTACTGAAACATTTGACTGCTTGAAATTTATACCTTAAACTGTTATGCTCAAAATCTCTCATTGTGTTTTTGTTAAATTGTGCACACATATGCCATGAGGCTTCTCACATATGAATGAATGAATGTAAGCAGCTTTGATAGCCTAATAACAAGACACTACACTGCAAATCCAAAGACATGCAGTTCGAATCCACCAACTGCTCCATGGGAGAAGGAGGGTCAATCTCCTCCCATTCAATTAAATGTCTCTAAAAACTGCCAGTGGCTCAGGTATGGATATCTTGGGACCTGATGGTACAGAACACCAACAAAATTTATAAATATACATAAAAATACACTATATATATATTGAGTAAGAAGCTCTGGTGGCCCACTGGTAAGAAACTGTGCTGTAATCCCAAAAGTACGTAGTTCAAATCCACCAATTTCTCCATGGGAGGATGAGCAATTTAGTACTGTGCAATTAGGTGCCAATGAAAACTTGTCAGAGGGTCAGTTATGGGTTGGTTCTGATTGATGGTGTTCAAAAACATTAAGTATTTATTTGATGTGTTCTACAGTTACATAGAAAGAGTATGTATGTCCCCAAAAGTTTATTGTACCCTTATCCAGGACCTTCTATTTTTTCTTAGAATTAGAGAAGTATAGCTTCTGTAGGTTCCCCTGAAGTAACCTATCATATGGGAAACATCTAACTTCACTTATTCAGATTTCTCTATTCATATCATCATCTGTTTCAAAAATATTAAATATGTGTACATTTAACATTTTTGTATTTTTTTAGTCTTTGATTAATTTGCCATTTTGTTATAATTGCTACCTGTGTTGTTATTGTTGTTGTTATGTGTCGTAGAGTACCTTGCGACTCATAGCGACCCTATGTACAACATCCCTAAACCCTGCTCTGTCCTGTGCCAATCACACTGTTTCCGACACACCCAACCCAATTACCCCAGTTGCTGAATTAATTCTCCTCATAAAGGGTCTTCCCCTCCTGAGCTGTCCCTCCATCCTCCCAAGCATGATGTCCCTCTCCAAGGAATGGTCCTTCCTTACAACATGTCCTAAGTATGTCAGACAAAGCCTCAGAATCCTTGTCTACAAGGAGCAACCCAGTTTAACCCTCTCCAGGTTGAACGTGTTTGTTTTCTTAGCAGTCATGGTACCCTCAATACTCTTCTCCAGCACCACAGCTCAAAGGTATCAATTCTCCTTCTGTCCTCCCTAGTCATTGTCCAAATCTCTTATGCATAACAAGTGATTGCAAGGACCATGGCCTGTATCAGACGCATGTTAGTCTGCAGAGTGACCCCATCACTTTTCAGTACTTTAGAAAGGTCCCTAACATCAGACTATCCCATGGCAATACGTCTTTTAATTTCCTGGCTACTTGTGCCAAGAGTGTTAACTGTGGAGCCAAACAAACTAAAGCTGTGAATAATCTCAATTTCTTCACCATCCATCCTGATGCTGCTAATTAGTCCAGTGGTGAGAATCTTTGTCTTTTTGATATTGAGCCTAAATCCATATTGAAGGCTGCAGTACTTAACTTTCTACAGCAAGTGCTTCATGTCCTCCTCAGTTTCAGCAAGCAGGGTTGTGTTATCTGCATAACGACAAAAAACCAAAAAATTAAAAGGCACATTAATTTTTTCCCATTCCAAAGTGACTTAACAACTTATCAAGAGAAAAGATGAGTGCATTTCTTCACATTTTCATTTACTCAATCATTTATTTCACAAATGTTTATCATTATCATGCTTGGTTCTCTCCTCTCTCCCTTTTTACTTCACACCCACAAAAAAACTGAGTTCAGGACACAATGCATACACAGGACTATTGCTGATTGACTGACAAACATTCTATTATAAAGCCATCATTATTGAAGTGTGTGGGTTTCTATTACTAACTTCAAAATGCCTTTTTCATTTTAGGTTGCCGCAGGTAGCTGTTTCCCAGCATCAATCTATTGATTGTCTTTGCAGAGTGTGAAGAAGAAATCACCAGATCAGGTATGACTTCCAGTATCAAAGATTATCTACTTGAAATTATATAAATATATATTCTCACAATAGTATCTGAGGCAATTGAGTTTGGAAATTACTTAAAGTGAGAAACCTCCCCGCCACCCCCTCCCAACACCACACACACACTATAAGATCTCTTTTGTGGAAAAGAAACTATTTATACAAGTACTTGTTAAGGCTTCTACATTGCAATTTAATCCACCTAATAATTACCCTATCAACACATATTCTGTCTAAATGTCTTTAGTCACAGTCTTTCTAATGTAATCTGGTTGTTCATTGTTCTTCTGTTTGATATGCACTGGAAGCCTTCAGCAGCATCTTATTCTAATCAGTGTTTGAATGCATTGTCTGTTGGAATGAAAGTAACAATGATTAGTAGGACAGATGTTTCCCTAGAATGTGAAATGTAGGGGTTAAAAACACAAATTAAACCTAGTATTCGCAGCATTTGCATGCCGTTTTCAAGATGGTAAGGGAAAATATGATGAAATGAAAATAAGATACTTGTCAAATTGTAATAGAAAATATTTGGAAGTAGTTCAACTGTCCATTCCTGTGAATAGGCACATGGCTGTGTTATGTTGGTAAAATGAACTATCATTTATGGATGGTGATTTTGACAAAAGGATTAAAAGGAAGTTGGAAGAGGAAAACAGAACAATTCGAATTTAATGCCAGGTGCATCAGTATATAAAAGGATTAGAAGAGTGTGTGCAATTTTTAACAACTGGTTGAATAGGTTATTAATTTTTAAATAAATAGTCTACGTTGGTTTTTTGTTCTACTTTCTGCTTGAAAATGCTACAAAGATCAGTTACCTATAAGATATTTAGTTTTCAAAACCAAATACATTTTGAATTATTTTATCTCATATTTCTACATTTAATATTTATTAATTATATTTCTTTGGAATTTCTAATTACATGAAGCCATTTGAAAGGGTTTTAAAATCTGTATGTATCAATTGAATTGACATGAATTTCATATTTAAAGAAAGAGTTTAGATTAGCATGGTTCTTGTTAGTAGCTTGAGTATGTGTGAAGAATATTTTAGTATACCTATAATTCATACCTTTATTTTGGTGGTTGTATATGTATTATAATTTGTCTAACATAATAGGAATTTAAATAATTAAACCTGTGAAGACTACACTTCCCAATGTCACATCTGTCGTGTCAAGTATAATCAAATAAGTTGGTTTGGTCTATTCTTTTTAAGTGACCTCAAATAATGTATGACTCATAGTGATCCCGTGAGGTTCTGAACCCTGCCCTATTCTGTGTTATTTTCATTATCTCTGATATACTTGAGCCATCTATTACAAGTCGCTGTGTTATCCATTTTGCTGTGGGGCTATCTCTTCTATTTTTCCAAACATAATGTTCTTTTCCAAGATCTGGTCCCATGCCCAAAGTATGTGAGAGAATTTCACTTTCCTCTCCTCCAAGGAGCACCCTAGCTTCACCTTTTCCAAGACTTGTCATTTCAGCAGTCCATGGGATATTCAGCATTCTTTTCTAACAGTACAACTTGAAGACCTCAATTATTCGCCTATCATTCTCAATCATCGTCCTCACATCAGATGCACAGTAAATAATTTAAAAGGTTATGGTTTGGATCAGGTGCACCTTCCAATATAGTACATGTTTTAATTTCCTGGCTGCTGGTGTCAAGGGTGTTGATTGTGGATCCACACAAGACTAAATCATAGATAATATCAATATTTTTCCTATGTATTATTATGTTCTCTATTGACCCAGTAGTATGGATTTGTATATTCTTGATGTTGAAATGTAACTCACATTGAATGCTGGAGTTTTTTATTATCTGCAGCAAGCATTTTACATCCTCTACACTTTTGGCAAGAAGGGTGTGCCATCTATATAACACAGGTTGTTGATGGGTCTTCACTGATTCTGATGCCACATACATCTTCATATAGTCCATTATCTCAAATGATTTGTTCTGCAAATGAAGTCAATGGAAATCAAACTACCTAGACTTGTCTATTTTAGGAAGGCATGGATCTAACAGTGCTCTACTGCTGGTTTCAGTTTCCCCACCCTCAAAATTAAAGAACTGGGGTGGATCAGTGACTTTAAAATGTGTTTGTAAGGATTTTGGGATTGCCAGAGTAAAGTAATGGCCTTGGTAGTGGAATTGAATGCACAATATTCTGAGCATCTTCCATTCCCAAGCAGAGTATCTCTCCATATACTATTTTCATATATATTTTTCATGTAAGAAACTAACTCAAGTAAAACAAAACAGAAAAAAACCAAAAATTCAGTCTGAAAAACTCTTGAGCTCTTTGTTATCATTGGCTTCTTGACCATAACTCTCTCAGCTATTAACTTCTTTATCGCCATGCTAGATGGAGAAGGGATTTACGTAGTCAATGATGTCATCTTCCTTGGATCCACAATCAATATCCTTGGTATTAATGAATAGTCAAGAGATCAAAAGTCAAGTGATACTGGGGAAATCTGCTGTCAAAAGTGCAACAAAAGTACAATGATGACAGCTTAAGGACAAAAGTGTGCCTGATCCAAACCATTATCTTCTCACTTGGTTACTCTGTATGTCCAATATTCTGTATGTTGGACAAAGATCAAGAACAATAGAAGATTTAATGCTTTTGAGTTGGCATTGATTATTGGAGACATGCACTGGATATCTCAAGGATTGCAAAGAGAAAAAGTTATGTCTGCTTTCAAACAAAGTAAAACTAGAACACTCATTGAAATTTAAGATTGTGAAATTTTGTTTCACGTAGGAGTCAGTCTTTGGAGAAGAATAGCATGCATTGGAAGGCACAGGCTCAGTATAAGACCCTCAACAAGATGGACTGAAAAAGTAATTGCAGCAGTGGACTCAGATGTGTTGGAGGTGATGAGGATATCAGAGGACAAGACATGTTTCAAATCCATTGTCCATAGGGTCTCTATAAGTCTTATTTAACTCGATGATGCATCACAACCTCATCAATATGTATTATAGATTTTTCAAGTGTTTTTCCCAACTAGCAGCACATGTATCACTTGTAGAAAATACATTTTCAGGTCTATCTTAGATCTACTGAAGACAAAATTCTGACAGGGAGATTCAGAACCCTATGGTTTAGCAAACCTCCCAGATGATTTTGATATTATCTGGAATCCAATTTGGAAGTTGTCTGCAGCAGCCAGATTCTACAAAGACTTGTTTGCTGGTTCTAGTGAGGACTAGGGTGGAATGTTGATTCACTAATGGGTGTGATATGATGTGATTCGGTCTCCTATTTAAAAACCCATTTTGTCAGTGGTATGGTGCTGAAATCTACTTTGGAAGTAATGGTTACCTATGGTGGAAAGTGTTTGGTGGAGCTTCCCATTTAAAACAATCTTGGGACAGGAGTGGCATCCACTTCTGAAATGGCCTGCCTCCTGAAACTCGATGAACATGAAGAAACAACAAAAGTCTTACAAGCATTCAAGTTTTTCATTCATAGATTTGTTCTACAACTTGATGGCACTTAACAAAAACAACAAGAACAGACTTTGAGTATTTTTTAACATTAATTTTTTTTCCCATTTTCTCTACCTGTAAACTATTTTAAGTATATGGCTAACAACAGGTAAAACTCAATATAGAAGTATCTGTTCATATCCTGTGCCCATTTTTCAATTGGATTATTCACCTTTATCTTGTTGTGGTGCT
>NW_006399775.1:21891985-21902637 GCF_000299155.1 Elephantulus edwardii | reverse complement strand
GTTGAGTATATGGTTGGGGGATGTGTGGGGGGATTGCATTCCAATGAGGGAGTTTTTCTTTTGCTTTTGAACGAGAGGAGCAAACGGGGGGGGGCGGGAATAAGGGTGCAACAATGAATGAATGGAATTCCAAAATCTCTGTAGATGTTCATTGAAATGAAAAAAGAAATAAATAAATTAAAAAAAAAGTTGATGTTATGCACACCCATACTAATTGTGGGTCTGTTCACAATAGCAAAGAGCTGGAAACAACCTACGTGCCCACCAACAAATGAATGGATAGAGAAGTTCTGATATATTCATAAAATGGAATACTATGCAGCACTGAAAAAACAAGGAACTCATAAAATACTATGTTAAGTGGATGACCCTAGAGGACATAATGCTGAGTGAAATATCTAATTTACAAAAGGACAAATATTTCGGGGTGGTGGGGACATGAGTGGTGAGGGGGATTGTATAACAATGAAATAAATTTTCTTTTACTTTTCAAAGAGAGAAGTGAACTGGGAGGAGAGGGCTGGGCAGGGAAAAAAGTGCAACAATGAATGAATGGAAATCCAAAATCTCTGCAAATGTTCATTAAAATTAATAAAATAATGTTTTAAAAAACTCAATATAGAGATGAATTAATAGTTTGGAAAGGAAGGAGGAAACAAAAAATTGTTAGTCACCTAATGGGTTAGTTTGTTAGAGCTGCCATAAATGAGAGCTACAGATAGATGGCCTAAAACAGTAAACATTGTTTGCAGTTCTGATGCCTCAAAGTCCCAGTTCAGGGGACAGCAGGGCCATGTTCAGCCTATCTTAGAGACAGCTTCTACCTTGTTTTTGCCATCTCCTTTGAGTTGTAGGCACTTTTTGACTTTTAACAGCATAAATATAGTTTTGCATCAGTATTCACACTTCACATGATCCTCTTTCTTTGTTGTCTTTGTTCCCTGTGTTTTTTCTCCTTTTTTAAATAAAATATTAGGTTTCACCCTAGTCCTGTGTGACTTCAGGTTCACTTGAAAAAAATGCATCTGCAAAGACCTCATTTCCAAATAATGTCACATTCCTAGATACAGAAATCAAAGCTCAAACCTAACGATTGGCCAGGAATTTTTTTAAGTGTGTATGTGTGTGTGTGTGTGTGTGTGTATACATGTATTAGTTGTTGTTACATGCCATATTATTATATAATTTGTTATATTTATATTATTTTCTTTTATTATATTATTATTTCTATTTAAGCTTTCCTAATGTTTCTTTACATACTCATATTTACACCCATCATTACATCTACTCTATTTTTTCTTCCTCCAATACAAAATATTCATCACAGGCATCATTCTCCTAAAGCCTTCCTTCCTTTATTAGGAACTGTAATTTCTTTTCTACTACCACCTTCCCCAAATTGATGAACAGATCAATTTCCCTTCCTTTGCTTGTTTACCTTTTTCCCCTCAAAAGCACTCTGTTCACTACATATAAAATATAAAATTTCAAATTACAAAAGAGAACACTAGATAAAATCAGCTACACAAAATTAAAAGCTTTTGTGGTATGAAGTACGTCATCAATAAAATTAAAAGACAGCACGTAGAAAGGACAAAACGTAAATCATGTATCTAATAAAAGAACTGCATTCAGAGTGTCAAAAGACATATAGTCCAATAGTAAAGAAAACAAACAACATCTATAAAGAACCCTATTGAAAAATAAGGTAAAATCCTGAAAAGACATTTCTACAAAGAGGCTATCCAAATGTTTACTAGGCACATGAAAAGAGGTTTACTATCATTGCCTACTCAACCATAGGACATATTCTGATTCATAGAGACACAGCAGGAAAGAATAGAAGTGCCATACAGGATTCTGAAGACTCTAATCTTTATTGAAGCCGACTGCCACATCTTTCACCTGTGCAGTAGTTCATGGATTCCATCCTCTGCTCCTTCTTCTAACAATTACACCATCAGTGGCCCTTTATTACCGATTAACATGCTGCTATTGAGCCTATTCCAACTTATAGTCACCCTGCTAGACAGAGTCTAATTGCTTAATACAGTTTCCAAGGCTTTAAATCTTTTCTAGTTGTAGAGTCCGATATCATTCTCTTGAGGAACACCTAGCAGTTTCAACTGCCGATCTTTCAGATAGCACTTGAATATTCAACCACAGAAGCACCAGAACACTTTATTACCTAAACAAACAAATAATCATTTAGCAAAAAAATCTTTTCATAAAGTTTACCAAAGAAATAAAGAATAGCATGTAATCATTAATTATTAGGTAAACTCATTAAAGTAGCTTCTGTTGGTTTCTCAAAAAGTTTAATATAACTATCTTGTGTGTCTGAGTCATTTTACTCATAGGTTAGACAATATTTATTTTTACAACTTCAAAAAGTGGAGAGAAAAAACTCCATCAGTAACATAGCCCGATGGGTAAGATCAGTCATACCTCCACCCAGCAACCGTATTTATAATTTTTAATCCCTCATGTTGTAAGAAGAGACTGGTCCTCGGAAAAGGACATCATGCTTGGGAGGATGGAGGGACAGTGTAGGAGGGAAAGGCCCTCTAGGAAGTGGATTGATTCAGTGACTGGGTTAATCAGGATGGGAGTGTCAGAGACAGTGCGATTGGCACGGGACAGAGCAGAGTTTAGGGTCGTTGTACACAGGGTCGCTATGAGTCACAAGCAACTGGATGGCACATAACAACAACAATCCCTCACAAGGCTTGGGAAACGAACCCAGTCTCCCTCCACTCCAGAAGCCAGGTGGCTAAGCGGGGGGTGGGGGATGGCTGGCATCTCCATGGCGGCTCCTCTTGGTGGCAGTCAGGCAAGGGACGTTTCTGGGGTCTTTTGCCTTGTGTGTTACTGTCCTTTTTAGCCTTCAAAGGTGGGTGGGTGGCCCTGACCCCTAGAGTTAGGGTAATTAAGGGTGGGGTAGAGTCTGCTGAGCCTGCTCCAGGCCCTAGCTTCAAATCTTATCAGGCCCAAGGCCCTCGGGCCAGTCTTTAATTGTTTTTGGTGAAATATTCTTCTAGGTCCTGTAACCCTGGTATGTCCACTTGCTGCATAGAGGTAACTCGTGGTTGTTTTGAAGCCGAATACTGTTACCTATGGTGGAGAGTGTTTGGTGAAGCTTCCAGATTAAACCAAGCTTGGAAGACAGGAGTGGCATCCGCTTCCACAATAGCTTGCCTCTGGAAACTCTGTGAACATGGAGAAAGGATGAAAGTTATACAGGAAGTGTCCAGGACTTTGTTCATAGGGTGACTATGAGTTGCCTGCGACTGGATGGCACTTAACAACAACAACAGCAACAACAATGTTTAACTTCTTTACCGACAGTATTTCAACTTTTCCCTTAGTTTGTAACTTCACTACAAGGATCACAGAAAACTCAGAGACCAAACTTAGAGTTGTAAGATATATTGTAGAAATAGCTCAGGATATAGCCCCCAAAGTGAAGCCTAGACTTGATGATGCTCTAGTTCCATAGGCAGAAAAACCTAGTTTCCAACTGTTGCTAAATGCACCCAGTCTACTGAAAATCTTTGTGCCATAAGGGATTCAGCCAAAAAGCTCACTCTTCCTTCTTATACCAATTACTTGATTCTATTGTCTAAGTTGTCACCATTTCTCTATCACTGTTGATCTCTAACTCATCATCTCTCTAGTTCTCTGTCTCCTTGGTCAAATAAGTTTAAATCCAGGGATTTCTGGCCCAGAAAACAAACTCATGTTCTTAGATTTTGTTTTTTTCTTCTTTTTCGATGGTAGTGAGATCCCCATTTTCCACCTCACACAAGATTCACTTCAAGTATAGTAAGAGGTCAGAATATTTTGTTTGACGTATAACAATATAGAAGAGTCTTATAAGAATTATGCTAACAGAAATAATGCAGATTAAAAAAATATAGTCCATTGATTGATGTAAGATTCTATGTGGTATTCTAGAAAATCTGACCAACTCCCTTTAGCATTTTACACACTTCCTACAAATGTGCTATGGACCTTATTTTTGTCACTGACAACTTATCTAGATCCTTCATGGGCCATAAATATATCACCTTTGCATAACCCTACCCAGTCACATGGTAAGAAGAAAAAAATTAAGGCCAGAAGATCCATATCTTGTGATTCATAGAATGCTACTATAATAGCCAAAATCTCAACAAGTGAATGGGTAAACTTCGCTACATAACTATTTTATTTTGTTTAGTAATTAAGAAAAATAAAGTGCTAAAACCTATAACAATATAGAAGAATCTCATAAGAATTATGTTACTATACAAAAGGCAGACTAAAAAATATATTCCACTGATTGGTGAAGGATTCTGTGTCTCTAATATTCTAAAACCCACAAATTCATCTAGTAGAGTGACAAAAAGCCAATCAATGGGTGCCTGGGAATTGAGAAAATGGGATTCAGCAAAAGGAACAAAAAGAAGAAGAGAACTTTTGGGGATAAAATGTGCTCATTGTTTTATGAGTTGTCATAGTTTAATGGATATATACTTGTATCAAGTATAATTATACACTTTTAAATGAAAATAAAAAAGAAAGCATGGAAGTTTGAGAGAACTGGAAAATAAAATTGAGACAAGAAGTGGTAGGAGAAAGAGGGAGGGAGGTTCATAAAAATTTCCCCAGGCTTCTGATGATCTGTATAATAGTCTTCCAGTTATGAAGAGTCCTTGAGGCTTTTAATTGAGACATTGATACTATTGTATTAAAAACATTATTGGGAACAATGAAGAAGGATGCAAGGGACACATGATTTTTCACCTTCTTTTTAAAAATGGTAACAGGATTGCAATACATTTTTCCAAATAATCTTTGTATAATTTTCAGTTAAACCAGTTAGCAAGCATTAGAAAAACCTCTAATGCATTTGGGAATTCATTCTGTAGCCTTTAGAACAAATTAGAGGACGTTGGTCTACAAACTCGTAAGCAGCAGTGCAATATTGTAAAAGCAGCTTGTCTTACTTCAGCGTCCTTTTCTCTTTCCACTAAACATGTGTCCCCTGTCTGCTTGCAAATCTCTTTTGAAATCCTAGTGGTGGGATTTTCCACATTCATCATTTGGACCAGATGCCAAGTAATACCTTAGTCTCCATTCAAATCATATATATGGTTTAATTTGAAAATATGTATACAAATTCTGGTTCATCCACACAGAAATATACAATGAAAATGATTAGAATGATGCTTCATTCTCTTGCTCAAGGAAGGTGAATTTCATAAACCACAATGTTACATTTAAACAGTTGAGGTTATGTGCCATCAAGTTATGTAGACATATGCAAGCAAGATTCTACTGAAGATTATCCAAAAAATGACTAAAACTGAAAGCAGGGAATACCAGAGTAATGTCTATCTGTGTTTCATTGATTATGCAAAGGCATTTGACTGTGTGGATCATAAAAAAACTGTGGCTGACTCTGAGAAGAATGGGAATCCCAAAACACTTGATCATTCTAATGCGAAACCTATACTTGGACCAGGAGGCAGTTGTTAGAACAGAGCAGGGAAACACTGCATGGTTCAAAATTGGGAAAGGCATATGACAGGGATGTGTCCTATCTCCATACCTTTTGACCTGTATGCAGAACAGATTATCTAAGAGGCTGGGCTCTATGAGGAGAAGTGTGTTGTTAGGATTGGTGGAAGATATATCAACAATCTGCATTATACAGATGACTTAACCCTGCTTGCTGAAACTGAGGAAGACCTGAAATGCTTGCTGCAGAGGGTCAAGGACTGCAGCCTTCAATATAGATTGAGGCTCAATGTCAAGAAGACAAAGATTCCCACCACTGGATCAATTGGCAGCATCAGGATGGATGGTGAAAAGATTGAGACTGTTAATAACTTTTGTCTGCTTGCCTCTATGGTCAACACTCTTGGCACCAGTAGCCAGGAAATTAAAAGGTGTATTGCCATGGTAAAGTCTGCTGTTAGGGACCTTTCCAGGGTACTGAAGAGCAATGGTGCCACTCTGGACACTAAGGTATGTCTGATACAGGCTATGGTCTTTGCAATCACTTGTTATGCATCAGAGAGTTGAACGACTAGGAAGGACAGAAGGAGAATTGATGCCTTTGAACTGTGCTGCTGGAGAAGAGTATTGAATGTACCATGGACTGCGAGGAAAACAAACAGATTCATCCTGGAAAGGGTTGAATCAGGCTGCTCCTTGGAGGCAAGGATTCTGGGCCTTTGTCTGACATACTTTGGACATGTTGTAAGGAGGACAGGTCCTTGGAGAGGGACAGCATGCTTGGAAGTGTGGAGGGATGGCATAAGAGGGGAAGACTCTCTATGAGGTGGATTGATTCAGTGACTGGGGTAATTGGGATGGGTGTGTCAGAGGCAGTGCGATTGGCACAGGACAGAGTAGGGTTTAGGTTTGTTGCACATAGGGTCACTATGAGTCACAAGCGACTCGATGGCACATAACAACAACATAGTGACCCAATAAACAATGTATCATAACCACCCTGTTCTGTGTCATCCTTAAGGTATCTAATGTGTTCCAGCCAGTTGTTACATTCACTGTGTCAATCCATTTTGCTGAGAGTCTTCCTCTCGTTCTCTGATTCTTGACCTTTCCTAGCATGATGTCCATTTCCAAGGACGAGGTTCTCCTGAAAACATGCCTGAAGTAAATGGAACGAAGTTTCACCACCCTTGACTTTGAGGAGCAAATTGGTTGCATTTATATGAAGAAAGATTTATTTGATCTTTTGGCAGTCTCTGCAATATTCAGTATACTTAAGCAACACTAGAATTGAAAAAAAATTAATTGGTTCAAAGACATCATCCTTACTTTCATCCTAGTTTGACTATTTCTTAGGAAAAAACTAAAAATATAAAGCAAAAATGTCAAATGTAAAATAATTTGTCCAAGTAGAGGTTAAACTTTAAGTTAGTGGTCTCTCTGGAAATAAGAAAAGCAGTTCCTCCTATTGTACCTTACTGGGAAGTCTTTGAGGAAATTTGATATTTTAACAATTTGAAATTTCAGTCATTTATTTTATAGCATATGCATAGAATCTGTGAAATTTCCTTTCTTTTTGGTTTCTCAAAACTGTTAAACAAACAAAAACACACACACACAAAAACCCAACCAACCCTCTCTTTAGTGTTGCCTAATAGCATGTATCAAAACTTTAATAAAAGACTTATTTACCAAATATCTTATGAATTAGACTAGTCTGCAGGCTGCTTATGTAGTTTACACCCAGAAGAATAAATTATGAGGCATGTTACAAAATCAGTTAGTAGGCAAGAAAACAAAAGATCTAAAACTAGGCCTTAATTTTCAAAAATGAAAAACTCTCTACCTTGACTAATTTCATTAATCAAAGGATTAATTATAGTCACTTAACCATCAATGTAACTATTGAACATATGCATGTCATCCTTTGTAAGTCAGTAAGAATACAGCATAAATAGATTAGAACCTATCTTTTTCATGGAGTTCATAGAGGAAATTAATATAACACATGTACACCCTGAATTTTGGAAGGAGAGTGGAACTTTATAAGTTGAATTGTACCCACCAGTAAAATACATTGAAGTTCTAAACCTTACAATGTGTAAGTGGCCCTGTTTGTAAGCATGTTTTCTTTTTGTTATGCTAATCTGGCTGTTTTGAGGGTTGTTTTTGTTTGTTTCTTTCTCTATGTGTGTGTGTGTGTGTGTGTGTGTGTGTGTGTGTGTGTGTGTGGTTAGAGTAGATTTTAAACCAAAGCCTTGTCATGTGATGAATAAAAAAGAAAAGAAAACAAAACAAATCACAGTTCCAGAGAGATGTACAATGACAAGAATGTCAAAAGATTAGTTAGAGGGGCTTCTCTTAGAAAGCTGACAGCCTGAATTTGGACTTTCAGCTACCCAACCTGTGAGAAAGAAATTTTTGTTTGGTAAAGCCAGTCATTGTGATATTTTAGTTATGGCACCACTCAGAAGCAAAGATAGTATGATGAACACAACTAATGTCATCGGATTGTACATTTGAAGAATGTTAAGATGCCAAATGTTATGTTAGACGTCTATTTTTACCACAATTGAAATAAATGTGTTAAAAACATGAAAGTAATTTGCAAAAGCAAATGTTAATTTCCTTATTGAAGAGGATAATTTTCCCAGGGAATTTTAAAATGCATATGCTCTCTCATGTCATACATGTTTGCATAGATGCGTTTGGATTGAATTTTTTGTTTATAATGATTTCATTTTCCGAGCCAAATTTTAAGACATCTCTGAAAACAAATGATACTTCTTCCTAAAATTATATGTAAAGCCTTATATATAATCACAACTATTTAGAATTTTCTTTAAAATTCTTGAAGCAGGGCTGTCTGAAAAGAGATAATCTTGTCCAGTGGGGTTCTTTCACCTTCTGATTCAGTTTCACTTTGTTCCATAGGGCTTCTTTGAGTTGGAACCAACTAAACAGTGATAACAGTTGGTTTAGAAGGGTGAGATTAATTAAGATTTGAGAGATTAGCATCAAGATATCCATGTCTTTTAGTGTTTATATATGTGGTCATGGACAGAACAGTTTTTCAGGTTTTATTTTTCTCAACTGTAAAATATAGAAAATAGTGATCATATCTAATCATGGAGCTGTATTAAAGATTAAATGACATCATGGTGCAGACTAGTCTAGTCTATGGTTAATAAAACCAAATAAATTGTGGCTGTGATTATTGGTGTTCTATGGTTGTATATGACTCCATAGCTTAGCCATATTTTCAAATTTAAGGGAATGTTTTTAACATACAACAAATTTACAATGATAGATAACGTTGAGACTATGTCTTAATGGAAAATGAACCTAAAATAATTACCTCTCCATTTTCATTTTTCTCTCAAATATTCTGCTTCAAGTACCTTCAACTGTTGTTGTTCTGAAGTGCATTGAGTTTATTATGACTCAC
This sequence comes from Elephantulus edwardii, assembly GCF_000299155.1. Taxonomy (NCBI): domain Eukaryota; kingdom Metazoa; phylum Chordata; class Mammalia; order Macroscelidea; family Macroscelididae; genus Elephantulus; species Elephantulus edwardii. The sequence goes on along the minus strand of NW_006399775.1, from coordinate 21,893,684 downwards.
AACAACTCTATGATTAACAGATCCTGACTTTCCCCTGTCCTGTGTCATCCTCACCAATTATGATACACTTTAATCTATTAATACAGTCAATCCATCTTGTTGAATGTCTTCCTCTCTTTCATTGATCCTCCACATTTCCATCCTTGATGTCTTTTTCCAAGGACTGGCCCTCCTAACAACATGCTCAAAATGTGTGAGACAAAGTTCCTCCATGCTTTCTTCCAAATCCTTGCCTTTTTGTAACCTTAAAGTTGGTATTAATATATTGTAAATGTCTAGCCAATTTTACGTCTACCATAGAGAGTTATCAGTGTGAATAGAATAGTCTATAGCTGGTGCAAGAGTTAAAGATGAGACTTGAAAAGTTCAATTCTGAGTGTTGTTAGCTCAAAAATCTGAACTAAGATATTGAAATCCTCGAATATTACAAACAAGCTTTGGTGGCCCAGTTCATAGGAGCTATAATAATAACTGAAAAGCCTCATTTCTCTGGCGGTTCTAATCCAACAGCAAATCCTCACACAAAAATGGGCAACCTCTTCCTGTATGAATGACAGCCTTAGAAAACCATTGAAGGGTCATCTAGGAGTTATTTCTGATTTGACAGCTTGGAGTCTGAGGGGTTTTTTTTAGCTTTCATACAGGTATAAAATAGGAATGAACTCTTTCATCAAAATATAGTTTGACCTAGCACTCATCTTGGTCATTATCCAATATGTGTCACCAAAACTTCTTGTCAGAATGGCTTAGGTTAGAGGGATAACATAGGATGTGTCAGATTAGCTTAGGACATCATTTAGTTCCCACAAAGAAAGGAACCCAAAAGATCAAAACAATGAAGACATACCAAGAGTAAAAGAAGTTAACTATACAACAACTAGAACAATCAATAACATTTTGATAATCAGAGAAAGATTAAAGTTTCCAAAGTTTTAATTTTAATAGATCCACAATTTATTTCCTAAACAACATGCCTCTGGAAACGCTATGAACTTTGATAAATAATGATAGCTATAGAAAAGCTTCAGTTTTTTGGTTCATAGGGTCAGCACTATGAGTAATGCTCAAGTCGATGGCAATCAATAACAACAGCAACAACAATAATCAGCACCCACAAAAATATTAGTCAAGAAGCAAATGACATGCTGGATTAGCAAATCTGCCATCAAGGACTTCTTTAAGTTCTGAAAAGAAAGTATGTCACTTTAAAGAGGAAGTTAAGTTCCACCTGACCCAGACCAGAGTATATATTCAGTTGCCTCATATTAATTCTTTTGAATTGCTGTTAGTGAATACTGTTGAATATCCCATGAACTGCCTAAAGAACAGACAAACCTGTGTTGGAATAAGGGAAGTCATTATCCTTTAAGTGAGAATAGTGAGACTTTGTTTCACATCACTCTATGCATATTATTAGATTGACTTCTTTACAAATGCTGGATAAAGTAGAGGGCCTGGGGTGGGGAGAAGAGGAGGTTTAACAAGATATATTGACACAGTGACAACAATGACTGAGCAAAGCAGAAATTACAAGGATGGCATAGGATTGGGCAGAGTTTTGTTCCATTGATTGTTGAGTCAGAGACATCATTATAGCTACTAAAAATAAAATTTGAGCATGTATCAAAATGTAAAATGGAAATCATGGAGTCTAAAAAGATTGTAAGAAATGTATGTGTCAAAGTAATTAGAATATATA
>NW_006399775.1:21832328-21891885 GCF_000299155.1 Elephantulus edwardii | reverse complement strand
ATTCAATATAAAAGCAGGCAAAATAAGTCTTCACAAATAAAAAGGATATTTTTAAAAAGATATATTAATGGCAATGCAAATATGTGAAAGAATTTTTAACTTCATTAGTTATCAGGGAATATACATTAAAATATAATGGTATATCAATATACACCTGCAAGAATAGCAAGTGAAACAATTCAGATGTAGATTACCAGAAATTTTCTACACTGTTGGTAGGAATGTAATTTTGGTATAATAACTTTGAAAATTGGCAGAATCTATTCAAGTTATGAATATGTTTAACCTAATATATTCAGTAGGAATACATGTGCATGACCCAAAATAGCCACTATACTAGAATGCTTATGACAACTCTTTATTGGTACTATAGTTGGTTGCTGTCAAGTTCATTTTGCTCATGATGACCCCATGTGTACAGAGGGGACTTTTACGGTAGAGTTTTCAAGGTTAGGGCTTGGTAGAAGCAGATCTCTAGGACTGTGACTCTGAGTGAACTTGAACCACAAATATTTAGGCTAGTAGTCACTTAAATGTTGACACTAAATATGCTCATTCGAAAATTACTCAAATTTCCACCAACAATAAATTGGATAAATTAATTGTGGTCCATTACCTCAGTAAAATACTATATAAACTATGATGATTATATTATTAACAATTTAACAACAAACATAGAAGAATCTCAAAAAATTTAATTTTAAGGTAAAAGTTTGGCAAAATGGAGTACACATTGTGTAAATCCATTATACATTCAATAAGTAATTTTTGCTGTTGGAAGTCAGGATAGAAATTACCCTGAGTTAAGGAAAAGTATAAAGATTGGATGAGAACCTCAGAGCTCCTGGACTTCTGTTAATATTCTCTTGCTGATCTGGGTGCTTAAAAAGGGTAAGTTTGGGTGTAGAAATTTGTAAAACCTTATGCTTATGTTATGTCAGAAAATAATTCCAATGAAAACATTAAAAAATGCTGTGATAAAATGTCTTACATATTTTTTTTAAAGTACAGGAACTAGTTGAAATGTTATACAATTCAGGGACTGTGGATATGAAGTGGCATAAGAATAGAGGCTTTATAGAATTTTGATTGGGATAATCTGTCATCAACATTTATGGCGCACTCACTCTATTTCAGGCACTCTGCTGAGAACAGAAAATGCATTGTGCCATTTCATTTCTATCGCCATCTCAAGAGATAGAGATTATTCTCCTCTCTATAGAAAAGAAAATTAATGCTTGACAATTATAAATTATATGCCCAAGATCTTGACAGTCCTAGGGTTATATACATATGAGACTGACTTCAGAACCTGGCTTCTTAGCTACCATATTACATACTATATTCTTCATTTCTCCCATTCTCTTTATTAAATTTCTTTCTCTTAGGAAGAATATTTTATAGACCAAGTATTGACTGCCAGTGAGTTTACTGGCCTCTCTGCACAACCTAGAATCCCTTCAATCTAGAATTGCAATATGAGATTTGTGAACCATATTACACTGTGTGCTTAGAATATGTTTTCATTCATAATGCTGATCTACTCTTAGCAGAGCAACTCTGAATTAATATCACATGGGGTATGTATTTACTAAGAAGTCCCTGTTGATCTTACCATTAGAAAGAGCCTGGGTCTGCTCTGAGAGTACTTGAACCTAATTCCATTTTTTGAGTAATGCATAAATTTGTGTGCTGCTGGACTTATCTACTCTCTCTCTGGTTTTGCCACTGTAAATGGAAAATATAATTGCTTGATAAGTCTTAAAGCGTAGCTAAATCCCTTACTTTATTTTATAAACTTGTTCTCTTTAAATTTGCTTTTATTGTCTGCATTTTTTAAACACTTTTCCCATTCTACTATACTAACAATTCTTGTTTATATTGGCAGGTAGTTTTAGTTCTTTAATTCTTAGGATATACATCTTTATGCACTATATTTGATTTTTAATTACTCATTTTTTCTAGATTATATCTTGGATAGTCAGTGCAGGAGAGGAAGACCCTAGATAAGACAGATTGATATAGCAACTGGGGAAATGGGAGTTGGTGTGTTGGAATTAGAGAGACTGACTGAAGACAGGGAAGAGTTCAGAACTGCTCTACATAGGGCCACTATGGGTCACATGTGACTCGATGGTACCTAACAACAACAACATAGATCATATCTTTATTATTAAAGGATAATTTCTGTTGTTTCATTTTGAGTCTTATAAGGTCAGCAAATTTATCCACCAATCAATCACACATAATCCTGATCTCCATTACTGGCTCCTAAATTTTAGTCTCATATAGCCAGAATGCTCCTTGGAGGCAAGGATAGTGAAAATTTATTTCACATACTCTGGACATATTGTTAGTTCAGTTTTTGGAAAAGGACTAGAAAAGGTGAAGCATTTGCGAAGGTAGGGAAGATCTACAATGAGATGGAATGAGTCAGTGAATGATGGGCTTTAGTGTGTCAGAGATGACAAGGATGGCACACGATAGTGTAATGTTCACATCCACTGTTCATAGAGGCATTGTGGTTTGTAGTCTACTTGATAACACTTAGCAACAATAGTGCTGTCACACCAAGCTCTCATAAGTAGGCAAGTGGGAATAGGTAAGGAATTGTACTGCCAACCCAAATTAGATGATTCAAAACTACCAGATGTTCCTTGGGAAAAAAGATGGGAAATCTCCTCCAGCATGATTTACAAGTTCTCAGTACCTACTAGAGTTAATTCCAACTTGTTGCCAATGATTTTAAGTTTGCTTTTTACTTTGTTTGTTTGTCATGTTTGTGTTATCAAATGACAAGTTCCAATAAAAGTTGATAGCCTCTCAGGACAATTGAATAGGCTCTATGAATCTAGACATCAAATTCCACTTTTAAATCCACAGAAATAACCTATTAACTTAGATTAACCACACCTAAAACACAAACATTCTTGACCTGAGAATTTTCACTTAGAACTTGCTGATTCAATAGAAATACATCAAATTATACCCACTGTTAATTTTAAATTAATGTAAAGTATTTAATTAACACCTCTTCAAACAGAAAAGAAGGAAGAATACTTTGCATAAAAGTCTATGGAGACTACTTAAGAGAGTTTTTTTTATTAACAAAATCTAAATCATATCCTTTTAAACTCTTTCACAATTAAGAGTATTCAGAGTAGAGAGGTATAGAAAGCAATTAGCAACTCTGGGGAACGCTAAGAGGTGAGATTTGGTTAAATGTTGGGGGAAAAGTAATCCTGAGACAGTGTATAATTGTAAAAGAGAAACCTGATTCATCAGTATATTCCAAAATGAGGAAATAAAATAAAAACTTCCAAGATCATGATGATATATGACAAATCCTTGTCAGAATTTCAGTTTCCAAAGTATTTGTAATGGAGAAAGCTCCAAGAGTAGGCTCAGAAATGCCACTACTAAGCCATTGGTTGGTCTGAAATAGATCAAATATCAATCAAAATTCTTTGATCTTTATTTTCCTCATTTTAATCAAAATGAAAACAAAATTCTCACCATTTGACCAATAGGCAACATCAAGATACAAAGGATTGAAACTTTCAACAACTTTAGATCCACAATCAACACCCTTAGTGCCAGCAGTCAGGAGATCAGAAGATGTATTGCCCTGAGAAAGTCTGCAATAAGGCATTTCGCCCAATTATGGAGGAGCAATGATGTCCATTTAAGGACTACAGTGTACCTGATTCAGGCCATGGTCTTTCCAATCACTTGCTATTCATCTGAGAGCTGGACAATGAATAAGGATAAGAGAAGAAAATTTGATACCTTAAGGTGTTGGAATAGAGGATGGAATATACCATAGATTGCTGAAAGAAGAAGAAAAAAAAGTCTGTCTTTGAAAAGGTGCAGCCTGAGTGATCCCTGGAGACAAAGATGATATAGCTTCATCTCACATACCTTGGGCATGTGCCTACATAGGAGAGGCTGTTCCTTGGAGAGGGGCATCATGGTTGGAAAGGTGAAAGAGAAAAAGGCCCTCAACCAGATACATTGGTGCAATTTCTGCCACAATGGGCTCAAGTACGTCAGAGATTGTGATGATGGCAGAGCATACAACAAGGTTCTGATATACTGTTCTTAGAGTTGTGATGAGTTGTACTCAACTTGATGGCATATAACATCAACACCACCATTAAAATGATGCATTATATTATTTCTATTAAAGCCAAACCCATATTTCTTGAAATGTATCCTAGGACACTTGTTCCTTGGGTTGTTGAAATGTGTTAAAACACACAGAGACCATTTTTCATTATTTGAAACACTAAAGTAAATTGATTTAATACATCTAATTCCTTTTTAATTGCAAAATTTCTTGGAAACTTTGTAGGTTACTAGGCTATGTAACTATCACACAATTGATTAATTGTCATTTGATTTTACAAGAGACTCCCTGTTTTCAGACCTGTGTTTAGTAGATTATAGGTTGGCAGATATTAAGTAAGGTACTCTTTAAAGGTTTATAAAAACCAGCATCTTTTGAGTTTTGATCACCTTGTTTTTACTCTGGGTACAGTCAACAGCTCAAAAAGATGCTAATAGACATAAAATCATTGACAGTTAATTGCTAAGTCTTCTCCATAAAGTCAAACAATTAAATATGTATTCATTGGCTTTAAACCTGAGTCTTCATTTTAAATATATTTCAAGAGACCTTCCCTTCTTAAAATCTAATTGTAATTTCAGGTGCAGATGTCACTCACACTTCCAAAACCAAATGTGTTTCTGCCATGAAGCAAATATACATAGTCTTTCCAGGCCATATAGAGTTGCTTTCCTTCTTTACCACTACCTAGTTAAGATAATTTACACATAAAAATTGATATAAAATTAAACAACATATTAAAAATACAACATGTGAAAAGAAAGGACAGCATAATACATTAAGAAAAGAGCAAGCTCTGGAATTAAATGTGTTGAGTTAAAAATTCAGTTCTAGTCATACTAACTGTAACCGTGATCAAGATACTCTACCATTCTAGGGATTTTTTTCCCTCTCCTGCACAAATAGCTGTAACCAGATGGCACAAAGCTGTGCTGTAATCCTGAAGACATGAAGTTCCAATCCCACCAGCTGCTCCAAGGGAAAATGATGGGCAACCTCCTGCTCAGTGATTTAAGTGCCTCTGAAAACAATGCTTGCTTATAATTTATAATTCTAGTGTGCTGAATCAAAGCTTTAGATTGAATTACACATAAATATTTTCATTGAATATCTCAGGTGTGTCTCATCAAGGCATGTTGTTATTATTGTTATTAACTGCCTTCCAGTCAAGCATGACTCATACTGCCCCTATGAACAAAAGGCCTAAAGCCCGTCTACAACTATTCGATATTTATCAAAGTTCATATAGTTTTTGAAGGCAAGTTGTTTAGGAACTAAACTTGTTTTTCCAAGACCATAGGATTTGCAATTACATACTATGCATCAGAAAACTGGATAATGATCGGCATGATAGAAGATGAATGGTTGCTTTTGAGCTGTGGTGCTGGAGAAGAGCATTGAATATACCATGAACTGCTAGGGGAACAAACAGATTAGTCCTAGAGAGTGTGAAACGAGGCTTCTCCTTGGAGGCAAGGATTGTGAAGCTTCGTTTGACATGTTGCAAGGAGGGACCAGTCCTTGGAGAGGGACATCATGCTTGGGAGGGGTGAGGACAGCACAAGAGAAGAAGACTCTTGATGAGATGGATTGATTAAGTCATTAGGGTAATGGTGGTAGGTGTGTCAGACACAGTAAGATCTACACAGAATAGATCAGGGTTCAGAGTTGTTGCAAGTGACTCAACAACACACAGTAACAATAACAACATTAAAATTATACAAACAAAAAAAAGAAAATGTGAACAAAGTAAACTGAAGTTTCCCCTGAAACATCATATTTGAACATAGATTTTTTTCTCACGCGATAAGCAAATTTCTGTGTTTTCCTCATATAGTATTTCAATCAAAAGGTATTAAACAACAATATATTATTTTTATGGCCACAATTCAATACATAAAAATGAGGCAGGAAAGAAAATATTGAACTTACTCCGTGTTTTCTATATCTCCTTGGTCTCAGCTGTGGTATGTGGAATGTGATCTGCTTTTCATTATGATGACATACACTTCTAGAGTTGTTGTTGTGTACCATTGAGTGGGAACTGATCCGTAGCTGACCCTCCTCCCTCTGGTGGGTTTTCAAAGGCAGTTATTTACTTGGGAGGAGATTTTCCGTACTACCAGAATGAAATCCCATAAGAAAGGATCATTGTCCCACAGGAAATCATTATAGGTCCACTAACACACATATTGCTATATCTTTGCATGAAAAAATCTCTATTTTTTTCTGCACATTTCACTCCATGGTATGCAGTCGAGTAGTTTTTTACCCTGTCTATCTAGACCTATCCCACAAGGCTTCGACTACTGCGTTTTAACTCTGTGTCCTACTTATAGTGCTGCAGAACTTGTTATAGAAGCACGAAGTGGGAAATCAAGTCTTGAGCCTGGAGATTGATTATGCAAGTGAGTTTCCATAGGGACACTTGAGAAGCTCAAAAACCTCTCTAGATCCATCACCATTTACACAGTGATGTTAGGAAAATGAGGGCACAATCCTCTTTATTCTTTTACCCTAGAGAGCTCTAGTGGCCTTGCCTATAGAATATTTCTCTGCTAACTCATCATTATGCATCAGAGAGTTGGACAATAACTAGGGAGGATAGGAGAATTGACACCTTTGAGCTGTGGTGCTGGAGAAGAGTATTGAATGTAACATGGACAGCCAAGAAAAAAAAAAAACAGATTCATCCCGGAGAGGGTTAAACCAGGCTACTCCTCGGAGGCAAGAATTCTGGGGCTTCATCTGTCATACTTTGGACATGTTGTAAGGAGAGACAGGTCCTTGGAGAGGGACATCATGCTTGGTAGGGTAGAGGGACAGCACAGGAGGGGAAGACCCTCTATGAGGTGGATTGATTCAGTGACGGGTAATCGGGATGGGTGTGTCAGAGGCCATGCAATTGGCGTGGGATAGAGCAGGGTTTAGGGCTGTTGTGCATAGGGTCTCTATGAGTCGCAAACGACTCGACAGCACATAACAACAACAACAACAACAACTCGAAGGCCATCCTTTCCTGGAAGCTCGATTCCACCAGCAGCTCGTCAAAGATGTGTGATCTGTCAATCTACAGCTTTGAAAACATGCTGGAGAGACAGCTGTGGGTCATCCCTTATTCACTCCTCCACGTGTAGAGAGGATTAGCTTCCATGATTTCATTGTTTCTTATATTGTTTTTTAACAGCCCCCTTCTTTATTCTTTCTTTCTACTTTCCTTTGTCTTACAACTTTCTCCAAATAATATTGGAAACAAGTCTGAAAGGCAGGATGATCAACTGATTTATGCACAAGGCTTCCTTTTGTTAAATGTTGACTTGCTCCAAGTCAGAATTGACTTTACTCAACAAACACCCACATACACACACACACACTAAAAATATTACAAAAAATCCTATTATTATGTGATGATGTCCTACTATCACCTGCAAATTTAATGGGAATAAAGAGTCAATATAAAGTTCTGACACTTAATAATGGGAAAATATTTGATCCTGGTTTTTATCGCTTAGTTTCTTCACACTTGTAATAATATATTTACTCTTCAAAAAATGAGAAATGAGATTTTACTTTCCAAAAATCTATTTTGAATGTCCTGAAAAATTATTTTTATAGAACTTTACTACATAACAGAATTCAGAATCAGAGTTGTTACTATATTAGAAAGAACATCATTCATTATATTGCATCACATAAATTGCTAACTTATTAAAAAACCCAAAAAATGTATTATGAAATGTATTGTAAGATTATACTGAAAACCTCATGTAGAATAAAACAATACTTAAATTTAGAAAAGTATAATATGCATGTGTTTATTTACTTATTAGCATTTATTTATTGAATATTTAACATTAGCATACTTCTCACTTATGAAAGTGTTGACATTTATATTACTCTTGCCACTTAAAATACTTTATGTAAGAGAGAAAAAAAGACACACAAATTGACATTGTAAATGATGCCATATATTCTAATGATTGAGAACTTGAGTACTATGTGATATAGAGTAAAATCAATGGACCATGGTAAAAGAAATCAAGGAAATATTCAGAACCAAGCTTTTCCTTAAAGCCTAGGATTTTGAAATTTTGTCTCACCTATTTTGGGCACATGGCCAGGAGAGACTGGTCCTTGGAGAAAGACATTATGCTAGGAAGAGTGGATGGACAGTGCAGGAGAGTAAGACCCTGCGTGAGATGGACTGATACAGTAACTGGGCAATGAAGGTTGTTGTGTCAGAATTAGTGAGACTGGCTCAGGACAGGGCAGGCTTCAGAGATGCTGCTCATAAGGTCGCTATGGGTCATAGGTGACTCAAGAGCACTTAACAGCAACAACAAAATGTTGAAGACAACTTGCTTCTAATGAAAAAGTAAAAGTCTTCCTTTCAGACAGAATAAAACAATTCATGCATACAGCTTTTAAAGAAGTAAGAGTTTTCAGTAAGTCACAAGTAATAGTGTAGTTCAAATTATACTCTCTATGCATGAAAGGGACAATGGAAAGGGCAGGAAGAGGATAGAAAACATTAATATTTTACTGAACACTTGTATTTAAAACTTGTTTCCTACATTATTGGATTCTGGCAATGTGTCTATGAGTTGTTGTGGTGGTTGTTGTTGTTAGGTGTCGTTGAATTGAATATGACCCTTAGCGACGTTATGAACAACAGATTTGAACTCTCCTATTCTGTGCCGTTTTCACGTTTCCTGACACATTGGAGCCCATTGCGGCAGTCACAGTGTCAACCTACCTGGTCAAGGGTCTTCTTCTCTTTAACCAACCCTCTACATTTCTGAGCATCATGTTCTTCTCCAAGGAATATGCCCTCCTAGCAAGATGCCTGAGTTATGTGAGGTGAAGCCTCATAATGCTTGCCTCTGAAGAGCACTCTGCACCCTCTCCAAGACATACTTGGTTCTTCTTTTGGTAATCCATGGAATGTTTAGCACTCTTTTCCAGCACTACCGCTCAAAGACTTCAATTCATCTTTTGTCATCCTTATTCATTGTCCAGCTCTCAAATGCATAGCAAGTGATAGGAAAGACCATGGCCTGAATCAGATACAATTTAGTCCTCAGACTGACGTCATTACTCCTCAATAATTTGCACCTCAATGTCAAAACAGAGATTTTTATCACTGGCCCTCTAGGCAGCATCATGATGTTGTCGATTGCTGTCAAATTGAGCACAACTCATAGTGACCCTATGAACAACAGGTCTCAAGCCTTTCTATAAGTATCATCCTTTATTGAGCATGTTGCTTAGGAAGCATATGCCACTCCTGCTTCCAAAACATCATGATAGATGGGGACAAGATTGAAAATGTTAACAACTTCATTTACTTGGATCAACAAGCAACATCGTTGGTACCAATCAGTCAGAAAATTAGGAGACAGTTTGCACTGGGAAAGTCTGCATGTAGGGATCACTCCAAATTATTGAGGAGTAATAATATCTATTAGTTAGGAATTACACTTTTCTCCATTTTACAGCTACTGAAAATGAAGTACAAAAAGATGAATAACTAGTCCAGTCCATGGTCCCAATTAAGTAAGCCACTAGAATAATTTTAATTTAAGCAATCTAGCCCCATAAGACATTTTTTAATTTTGTGTTCTTTGTCATTATTTTGAAGGTAATTTTGTGTCATTAGAAAGCACATTTTTAATGCACATAGATTGATGGGATGATTAAATTAGTCATTTGGACTCATGGATAGAGCAGTTAAAATATGTTGATTTGTAGATACGTATGTTATAGCAAAGGATAGTGCCCTCTATTTTCTCTAGTATCAACCAGTAGGATTATAATGTATAGATTGCCAAAATAATAAATAAAGCCTCCTATGAATAATTACTTTGACAAAAATAAAGACTACTTTTATTTAAAATTATAATGATTGACCACTTTAAGTAGACAATTTCAAGTTTAGTCTTGCATCTAACTCTATTTAAGACTTTGAAAAGGACACCTAGTCTTTTTAGCCACTAATTTTGGGCCATAAAAATTGTTTGGGAGGGGCATGTATTTAATTTCAAAAGACTCTGTGGTGATTAAACAAATGATTCTTGTAAAAATTTCTGAGACATCACAATATTAATTACCTTTCCTTATAACTCTGTGAGCTCTGATGGTCTAGTAGGTAAGGAGTCGTGCTGCCACTCAAAGGCATGTGGCTTGTACCTACCCAGCTAAAACTGGGCAATCTCCTCCTGTGAAATTTATAGCCTCTGAAAACCTGGAAGAGCAACTATGAGTCAACTCTGATGACAGAAATGAGAGAAAGAAATGACATCACAGAATATTTTTAGTAAAAAATATTTTTGTATATATCTAAGAATAAAAACGTTAATTACAATTATCGCAGGTTTACATTTTTAAGGACATGCTTTCTTGGTTTTGATGTATATCAAAAGACTCCTTCCACTGTAGTAATTTTGTTAAAAAACTCAATAACTTTGACCTTACAAGCCACTATTGTTGTTTGTATTTTTAGAATTTGGCAAATAACAAGGCCCCAAGCACTGAAGCAAGGCTTTTTCCTGTGTCCCTTGATCTATTTTTCTTACATTGAAGAAAATGTTTCATGCATTTGACTTCTCTGTAACTCAATTCATAGTTGTTACCAGATTTGCATGTTCACATTCACATTTTCATTTGTAAGAATTATGTATAACATGTCCTTTACATAAGTGTGCAGCATAAAATGTAGATAGTGTATAAAGGAAAATCACTTTTCTTCTCCAATAATGTATGCAGTCAATATACCAGCCAAGAAACTGAGTGTGGCAGAAAGGATAAAAAACAACATCCATTAATATGTTGACTACAAGAGTCACATCTTATACATAAGGATATAAATAAGATAAACATTATTTTTAAAAAATATATAAGCAACAGATGACCTACAGAGAGCAAGGATGGTAATGATATTTAATGAACAGACTTTAAGTTAAACTACATTGTAAGAGAAATGGAACAGCATTATATAATTATTTATTGTTGTATACCATTCATTGAGTTGTCATCGACCTATAGCTGACCTTCTAGTAGATTTTCAGAGGTAGTTAATCACATGATTCAAAGAGATGTACACATACCCTTTTTTTTCTGTGTTATTCACAATAACAATGATATGGAAGCAACCCAAGTGCAGATCATCAAATGAATGGATAGAAAAAATATGATAGATTCAAACAAGAGAATACTATGTAGCATTGAAAAACTATGAAATAGTCAAACATTACACAACGTGGGGGAGCCCGGAGGGCATTATGCAGAGTGTAATATCTCAGTCACAAAAGGACAAATATTGCATAACAGTCATTTTAAAATAGGACAGACTTAGGGAGGTTGGATAGAGAATGGGGGGAAAGTGGATAAGTAATGAACACTGTATTAGAATAGATGAGTGGAAGAACTGTCTGAAAGAAATATATGATTATGCATTATTTGTATGAGAACAATCTGTAATAAGCGATACATTTCAAGGGTGGGCTGGGGGAGGGCAAGGGGGGAGAAAATGTGCAGCAATGAATAAAGTTAAAGTTTTAAGTAATACAATTAATAAACAGGACATTATAGTTGTAAGAAGACCAGTATAATATATTTACTCTTCCATATTCACAGAAATGTTCTCCAAACATATCAGATTTTAACATGAGCTGGTTTAATTAAGTTAAAAAATATTAATAATCCAAAATACCTTCTTTGACGAAAACAGTATAAAACTAAAAAGCAACAAGTAACAGGGAAGATAAAGAAGGGGGGGGGAAACCCATACAGAAATGAATTTATAATAATGTTATAATAAGTAACACCTTGTTTTAAAACTATTCAACACTGTTATTGCTGTTAGATGGTGTATACTTAATTCCACTCATAACTACCTTATGTACAGTAGATCATAACTTTGATGCTCCAATGCCACACTGTAGGTCTTTCTCTCCTCACTGACTTTCAGCTTCTTCTATCATGGTGTCTCTTTTGAAATGCTGGCCTAAACTGATCACATCCCCAAATAATGTAAGACAAGGTGTCATCTCCTTGCTTCTAAGGAATACTCTGGTAGCACTTCAAAGGCAAAACTGTTAGATCTTATGGTGTTCTGTAGTATAGTCAAAACTCTTTAACATCACAACTAAAACCAGTATTTTCTTTGATCTTTTCCATTGTTTACCTGTCTCAGGCATAAGAAGCAATTTTTTTAAATGCCATGTTTGAGTCAGGTATGCACCTTAGATGCTAATGGGGATGATCTTTATATTTTGAAGAGATACTTGACAGTAGATTTGCTCTATGCAATAAGCCTTTTGGTCTCTTGATTGTTATAGAAGTTTCAAAACAACATGAAATTTAAAAATATTTGAAATCATATGAATATAAAAACACAATACAAATATTACTTTATTTAATAGCAATGGAAGTGCTCAGAGGAGAATTTAGCTGGATAATTTGGATGTAACAATAAAGACATATACTCAAAAGAAGAAAAGTTTAAAGCCAATAACTACACATAATAAATTGAATAGGAAAGAAACAACAACAAATAAATCATTGTTATAAAAAAGAAAGGAAATAATATAGATTAAAGAAGAAATAAATGCAATAGAAAACATAAAAACAATAGCAAGAACTACTAAGAATAGAAGTTGATTCCTTGAAAGGATATATAAAATTGACAAACCACTGGAAACATTGGCAAAGAGAAAAATGAGAAGACACAAATAGATAAAATAAGAAATAAAATGTGCAACATTACAAAATAATTGAGATAAAGAATACTAAAACCAGACAAAAACATCTTAAAAAAAAAGAAAATCATGGATAAATGCTACTAGTCAATGTAGATGCCAAACTTCTCAACATAATTCTAGGAAACAGAATTCAACAGCATATGAAAATAGTAGAATACTACCTATAATAATAAATCATAATAAAGTAGAATTTATACTCACATCAGTAAATCATTCATCCTAAGTCATCATATAAATATTTTAAAAAACACCCAAAAAACAATTACATGATCATAATAAGATGTGGAAGGAAAAAGTGTTAGATAAACTCCAGCATCCATTCTTGATTAAAAGTCTCAGACAAGTAGGAATAAAAGAGAATGGCATCAATACGTGTTGTTGTTGTTGTTAGACGGTGATGTTGTTAAGCTGAATATAACTCACAGTGATTCTATGAAGAGTCAACCTGAAACCTCCCCTATCTTGTGCCATGTCTGAAACACACACTCAATTGTTGAAGTCACTGTGTCAATCCATCTCATTGAGGGTCTTCCTCTCCTTTGCTGACCCCTCCCCTCAATCTTTCCAAACATAATGTGTCTCTCCAATTAGCAGCTTTGCCTAGCTGCATCACCAAAGTATTAGAGATGAGGCTTTGCTATCTTTGCCTCCAAGGAGCACTCTGACTGTGCCTTCTCTAATACATACCTATTTGTTCTCTTGGAAGTCCATTGCATAGTCAATATTTTCCTTCAGGACCACTACCCAAAAGGTATAAATTCTTCTTCTGTCTTCCTTGTTCTTATTCAGCTCTCTGATGAGTAATAGTTGATTGAAAAATACCATGGCTTAAATTAGGCACACTTTAGATTTTAAACTGATATCATTGCTCTTCAGCATTTGAAAGAGGTCCCCGAGAGTGAACTCGCTCAATGCAATACACTTCATGATTTTCTGACTGCTGGTACCAACGATGTTGATAGTTTTTCTAAGGAAGATAAAATTGCTTACAACCTCAATTTTTTTCTCCATTTAGCATAATATAGACTGTTGGTCCTATGGTAATTAAAAGTAATCTATATGAAATTGACAGTCAATGTTATTCTGTATGGAGAAATAATGAGAGTAGTACCCCTGAGAATGGAACTGAGACAAAATTGATAGTGTAAAAAGACTGTAATGTAGCGTGAGGATGACTAAATGTGACCTCTGTTAACTTCACAAAGGGGAATAATTGCCCTCAGCAATGTCCACAATACAAAATTAATTCCCTAAAGAGCAGATAATTTCTCATTACTCCCATACTTAATTCTACTAATTTCAACAATAATCATACTGCTCTACTACTAGCTCTGAAATCTATTACAATAGCTGTACAGACCTCAGAGAATCATATGCAATGGTTTTTTGAAAGGAGAAGATGCAATGTGAGGGAGGCTGAGTCTGACTTCTCTCTGCTTTATAGAGGGGAACTTTCTCCATAAATAATACCCAATTTGTTGTGGTGGTTGTATGCCATCGAGTCACCCATGACTCATAGCTACCCTGTATACAATAGCTCTGATCCCTGCACTATCCTCAGCCAGTCTCACTGACTCCAATACACTACTCATCTTACCCCAGTTCTTATGTCAATCTATCTCATCCATGTTCTTTCTCTCCTGTGTTGTTCCTCACCCTTCCAAGCATGATGACCATTTCCAATGACTAGTCCCTCCTTGACACACACCTAAAGTATGTGAGATGGAGCTTCAAAATCCTTGCCTACAAGGAGAAACTTGGTTACACCCTATCTAATAATATTTGATACTCTAGTACCAAAACTCAAAGGCATCAATTCTTTTTCTGGCATTCTTAGTCATTGTCCAACTCTTTGCTATAGAAAGTCAAGGACTGCAGTATTTAATATAAAATAATAATATAAATAATAATATAAATCAAAGTTCAACATCATGAAGACAAAGATTCTCACCACTGGGTTAATTGGCAGCCCATGATAGATGGAGAAGAGATTGAGATTGTTTACAATTGCAGCTTGCTTGACTCCTCAATCAACAAGCGTGGCACCAGCAGTCAAGAAATTGAAAGACAAGTTGCATTGAGAAAATCTGCTGCCCAAGACCTCTCCAAATTACTAAAAGTAATGATGTCAGTCTAGGGACTGAGGTGCACCTGATCTAGGCCATGGGCTTCACAATCATGTCCATAGTACCATACAAATAATAAACATGCCAACTCACATGTTCTTTCACCTATTTTTACCAGTCATTGGGTAAAATGTTCAATGAAAACAGACTAACATACTTTGCTCACAATTGTGGGATTTTTATGGAAATCAGTTGGGGAGTAGGAGAAGTAAAGAACATCACACAATGCAAGTTTAATATTAGTCTTGCAGGCTCAAGAGAGATTAACAGAAAGACACATTCCTCAACTAGTTCAGATAGCTTTTCAGTCAACAAGTGAAAGTCTAGGTTCAGTTTCAGGAGCACAAATAAATCTCTAGTTTCCTCAATCAGTCCAGCAAACTTTATCTCAGAGTGCTTACAAGTCACGTTTTCATTCAATCGTCTAGCAAGCAAAAACCTTGAACTGTGGCTTCATCTCCAAAGTTCCTCTAGTTACATTTTGCCACAATTACTTCACAGCAGTATAACAGTCCCTTCACCCCCTCTTTACCATTGTCTCTCACAGTGTCTTCACAGTCCCTTCACAGTGTGGAAAGTATTCTCTCTTTTATGAGTCCCACAATGATTTATGATTTGTAACACCATATGTCCACAAGACTATTCCTCAACAATGGAGGATAACACAATAGCCAGAAAGCCAATTTTTAAGGGTTCCGATACCCTAGGCTTATTAGGGAAGTGATTGAGTGCTGTACAGTTGGAAATGACCCATAGCTAACCCTCCAACAGGTTTTAAGAGGTATCAAATTGTATGGGAAGAGATTGTCCATCTTTCTCCCACAGAGAAGCTGGTGGATTTGAACTGCAATACTTTGGGTTGCAATGCAACTCCTTTCCACTAAGTCATCAGAGTTTATAATTCAGGCTGACAGCAGGTACAACTCTGTAGGCAGGAGAGCTTGTCAAGTGTGATTGCAGGCCCTTTGGCCTTCAGCCTCAGCTTAGGCCAGAGTTACAAAGTTGGCGTGGTAATATCAGTTATGGTATTACCCCTTCAATCTACCATCTAGGTGGGAGCACTATCTGTGGCTCTGGTTCCATGGGACAGAAGTCGCAAATTAGTTTTGACTCATGTTTATCTCTAATTCATGTAGGTCATAGTCACAGTCCAGCTGCTATACAGTTCTGTAGCCCCAAAGAATGAATAATGAATTCTCTACTTCTTCATCCTTGCTGGTAATGAGTATTATTTTGTCATATTATCATTTCCTTTTGACGTTTCATCATCATCCCTGAGATAGAGTTGACTTCTATTTTCTGTAAGCAAGGACGCTGAGCTCAGATATTTTCTAATTAATGGTGTTTTGAAGGGCCTGACAATTTCCCAAATATCCTGTAATCTGGAATAATGTTAGGATGAATTTTTAAAAAAAAGTAAGTGAAATTACTGCTATTTTATAATTTTGCAATTCATTAAAAAGAACTTTGTATAGATTGAATTCACTACATTACCTGAAATATTTTACATATTTCATTGTCTGTGTATTAGTTATCACTTAACTATTCTAAATGATAAACTCTATTTGTAGCAAGCCACTGAAACTTAGTTGTCTAAGTTTTATTCATCTAGAAATAATCATCAGAAGCTGAGAATAGAAGATAGTTGCTAATCATAAGGGTCTTCGGTGACAGAGACTAGGACTTTTCAACATTTTCATCATTTACTTGAATTAGTCAAATTTCCTCACATATTTAAAATTGGCAGTGAGAAATGAATTCCTACTCTTTTTGTCAAGGCACTTGATTTTGTTTCCCAGCTCAGGTCTGGCTTCCTCATTTATAAAACTGTGAGAAAACATCAAATGTTGCCAAGGGGTCTTTGAGGCAAAGTAGATAATAGACAAATTAGCAAAAGAGTCTAGCACAAACTAAGTGCTTAATAATTATCATCTGCTATTATCACAATATTTATTTACATTCATATTGAGTAAGCAATGATTTGCAGAGCTTCCACCATGGATCTTAGACTTGATATTAACAAAATTAACCAAAATAGGCATCTCATCTGCTTTAAATCATTGGGGACAAATAGGGTTTCTTATAAATTTATTGACGTTTGGTGGTCTCAGAACCCCAGTTTTTTAGTTGACAGTTATAATTTCTTCATTTAGCAAGAGTTCTACCTAGATGGCATATGGGAAAACAGTCAAATAGGATTGTCATTGATGTTTATTGTATCTGTCATTGTCCTTGTTAGCATTAAGTTGGGACCAACTCATAGCTAATCTTCTGGTCAGTTAATCTTCAGAGTCAGTTAATTAAACAGGAAGAGATTGACTATCCTTTTCCTGTGTACAGCTGGCAGATTCGAACCTATGCCTTTGGGACTGCTGCCAGCTTCTTACCACTACGCCACTGTACTGTGGTACCTATACATTACTAAATGTAACTCTGGTGACCTAGTAGGTAAGGAACTACACTGTCAACTCAAAAGCTGGCAGATTAGATCCACCACGTGCTTGAAGATGAGCTATCTTCTTCCATGAGATTTACTGCCTCTGAAAAACCTGTGGAGAACCAACTATGAAGCAGAACTAATTTAAAAGTGCATAATTATAAAAACATACATCATGAAATAACATTTTCCAGTGAATTATATTCAGTTTGGGGTTGTTTTTTTTTAAATGTATATACTTTTCATGAACATGCAGAATGCTTCATCTTCCCTGAGGCATTTGTTTTATTCTTAAATTTTTAAAATAAGTTTAAAGAGGATCTCTATGGAAAATTATTTATTTGGCATATCTAGTCACTTTTCATTATTTGAATGTGAGAAAATGTGTTTAATGTGTACTATAGCTATGTCCCTAGAAGGTACCTCTCTTTAACTAGAACTGATGTCTTTCAAAGTGGGAATAACTTCTGAAATCGGTAATGACCATTTTAATTTTGAAACTGCTCACTAAAGAGTGAAGTTAGCAATAAATCTCTCATTATGGAAAGTTTTTAGACTTATGTGAGTTTCTGCTTTCAAGCATTTTGCACAAGTTAGTTTGAAATAACTTGCTTACAATAGGATAGAAGTGAGAATTGACTAGTTTTAACTTCTATTTGAACTCTTACCTTGGGGAAAAATTTAAATTCTAACAGTCTAAGTCACCTTGCCTATAAAATGGGAATAATAATATCTATCATACATAGAATGAAACCATATAAAGCACTAATTTAAAACATACTAAAGCACAACAAAACACCAAACGTGTTGAGTCATTTCTGACTCATAGAAGCCCTATGGAATAGATGCCCATGAGGTTTTCAAGGGTGCAGATATTTTAGGAAACAAATTTTTATCTTGTGGAATAGTTGATGGATTAGAACTTGGGAGGTTAAAAGCATTAACCTTTGGTAAGCAGTCAAGTGCTTTAACCTCTGTACCACTAAGCATTCTTAGAGGACACTTCAATGACAAATAAAGCATTTCATTTATATTAGCTCTATTAGAATCTAAATCTGAAGATATTATTATTCCATGATAGGATTAGAAACTTTTGAAAGTTTTAGCATTTTTTTAAATGGAAAGTGATTGCCCTCTAAAAGTTACTAAATCTAGAATTCAAATAGAATCCTCTGTAGGTGACCATAAATGTTTATTTGATACTGTTTACACGTTTTCCAACACAATTTACTGGGAAATGAGATGTGATAAGTGGCAATGTTTGTTATTAAACTCTGTTCCTTGTATTTTAGCTACATCAGTGAAAGTAGGTTTCTAGAGTCTAAGTGCTATAAAATGAATTATTGAAGTGTGAAAGCAGAACCATGTTTCAAAATGACAAAGTATGCAGAGGCAAGTTGGCTTATCACAGAAGCTGGCTGTGGTAGAACTTTACTGGTTAAACCTTGGAAGCACCAGAGTCCATCGCCATCACTCCTCATTGTGTGCAAACACTACTTCTTCTCTCCTTCTTTTGCCCCAAGGAAAAGAAAAATGACAAAGCTAATACATTGTAAAGGTTAAAGAATTCAAATTCTTGCTTGCGCTCTCTCTTGGATTTTAATTGCCAAGTAATTTAAATTGGTGGCTACAATTTTCAAATCCTAGACCAAATCCCATTGCCTGACACATTCTCTGATCCTGCAGTATAAAATGTGCCAGGAGAAATAGGCAAATTAAATCCCAGACCAAAACCACAAGACTTTATAATCATTAAATACGCCCATATCATCCCCAACTATCTTTCCTTGGCAACATAATCATCTTGAAAATAAAGAAAATTTAAAAATAGGATGAATTATACACACACACACACATATACACATGTTGTTGTTATATGCTGTCGAGTCATACATATACACATACACACACACAAACACACAAACCAAGCCACTGCTTTTGAGTGACCTCTGATTAATGGTGAATCTCAATATTTTTGAGGATCTAAACCTTTATAGGTGAGCAGCCAGTGTATTCAAATCACCAACCATTGGAATAGCAGTTCAATACTTTGATTTCAGTATTTCTAACAAACACTGGAATTCAAAGGGATTGGTTCTTCTTTGTTTTTTCTTATTTATTGTTCAAATTTCATGTGCCTATGAAGCAATTGAAGATACTATGGCTTGGAGCAGATGTTCCTTCACTTTTAAAATAATATCCTGGCTCTTAAGAAATTTAGAGAGAGGTTCTTGGCAGCAGACTTGATGATTGCAGTATGTCATTTGCTTTCCTGATTCTCCTTCCCTGGATGTTGGTTGTAGATTCAAGAAAAATTAAAGCCTTGAAAATGTCAATCTTTTCTAAAATGCCTTTAAAAATGCTTTTCAAAGAAATGATCACTAATGCAATTAATTACTCAATATTATATGTTTAACATATGTAGTCATGTATTTGCATGCTTAATATCTTTCTATTAAATACTGGATTTCCCCGTTGTGAACTATATTGTTCATCATTACATGCACAGTAGCTAAAGAAGTAAGAACACAGAATAAGAACTTAATAAATATTTGTTGAATGGTGGTTGAATGAATGTGGAGAATACAATACAAAGACATGAATTTGAATTTTGACATAGATATTCCCTAACTCCATGACTTTGAGGAATTTATTAGTTACTTTGGTGCCATTGAGTTAAATATGACTCATAGTTGACCCTGTGAACAAAAGAGCTGAACCCTGTGATATCCTACATCATCCTCGCATTTTCTGACACATAAGAACCCATTGTAGTAGTCACTTGTAAATCTACCAAGTTTAGGGTCTTCTTCCTCTCCTTTACCAACCCTCCACCTTTCCCAACATCATGTCCCTCTCCAAGGAATAGTCTTTCCTAACAACATACTCAAAGTATGTGAGGCAAAGCCTAATTATTCTTGTCTCCAAAGAGCAATCCGGCTGCACCTTTTCCAAGACATATCTGTTCATTCACTGTGCTGTCCATGGGATATTCAGGACTCTCTTGCAATACTAAAGCTAAAAGGTGTCAATTCTTTTTCTGTCATCTTTATTCTTTGTCCAGCTCTCAGATGCATAACAAATAATCAGAAAGGCCATGGCCTGAGTTAGATGCACCTTAGTACTCAAATTGACATCATTACTCCTCAATAATTTGGAGAGGACTCTAATGGCAGATTTTCCCAGTGTAATGTGTCTCCTGATTTCCTGACTGCTAGCACCAAGGATGTTAATTGTGGATCCAAGCTAGATGAAGCTGTTGACATTTTCAGTCTCCTTTCTATCATAATTCTGCCTATCAGTCCAGTGGTAAAAATCTTTGTTATCTTCATATTGAGATGCAATCCATACTGAAGGCTGCATTCCTTGATCTTCTGCAACAATTGTTTCAAGTCCTTTTCACTTTCAGCAAGCAAAGTTGTGTCATAATGCAGGTTATTGATGAGTCTCCCGCCAATCCTGATGCCACACTCCTCTTCATAGAGTCTAGCTTCTCGGATATTTTGCTCAACATACAGATTGAATAAATATGGAGAGAGAATACAACCTCGACACACTAACTTATCAATTTTAAACCATTCAGTGTTCCCCTGCTCTGTTCACATAGCAGCCTCCTCATCCAAGTAGAGGTTTCTCATGTGCACAATTAAGTTCTCTGGGATTCCCATTCTTTTCAGTCAGCCACACCTTGATATGATCCACACAGTCAAATGCCTTTGCATAGTCAATAAAGCATAAATACACATTCTTTCAATATTCTTTAATTTAAGCCAGGATCCTTCTGACATCAGCAATGATATCCCTGGGGCTACAGCCTCTTCTAAATCCTGCTTAAACTGCAGTTCTCTATTGATGTGCTGTTCTAGCCATTTTTGAATGATCTTCAGCAGTATTTGCTTGCATGTGATATTAATGATATTGTTCATTAGTTTCCACATTCAATTGGATCACTTCCCTTGGGAATGGGAACAAATATGGACCTTTTCCAATCTGTTGGCCAGATAGTTGTCCAAGGCTGCATCTGTTAATTGAAACAAGTCAATTGCACCCAATAATGTTGTTGTTGTTGTTGAATGCCTTTAATTCGAGCATGACTCATAGTAACCCTATCAACAAAAGGCCTGAAGCCTTTCTATAACTAATGACGTTTATTAAAATTCATAGAGTTTCCAGAGGCATATTGTTTACAAAATAGATGCCATTCCTGCTTCTAAACCTGTCTTAAACTGAGAGCACCATCAAACACTGTCCACAATGGGTAACCATAATGGCATCTGTCACTCCAGTGGCACAATAATAGACTCAAACATGCTTATAGAAATGACTTATTTGATTCTGGCAAAACATAAATATGAAAATTAGCATGTACTCCATAAAAAGCATCTATTTTATGCTTATCCAAGTTTAAAGAAAAAAATTGTAGGAAGAAATATTAATTTGAGTTATGGCCCACATTTCTATAAATATAGCTACTTATATTATTTCTTTAAAACTTACAGATTAATGACTTCCCCATAATGATTACCTTGTACATAATATATATTCATGCTGATTAAATTAATTTATATATAGGAATGTAAAATAAATGTCACCAAACAGGTAGACATATGTGCTGAGTTATATGCAATCTCTGCATTAAAGGTTTTCTAGTCATTGTTTGGAAGAATGGTAAATATTATTTTTAAAATATGGTACAACCACTATGGAGTGTAGTGTGGAGCTTTTTTAAAAAGTTGCAAATAAAAGATGGGATAAATTATGTATACAGCATTAAAACAGATGAGGGAGAGAACTGTTTAAAAGGGATATACGATTAGGTATTATTGTCATGACAGGAGTCCAGAATGAAGGCTGCACAGTGGAGTAGACTTGGGGGAAGGGATTGTCTAACAATTTTTTACTTTCCAAAGAGAAGAGCAAACTGAGGGGAAGGATGGACAGGGAGAAAAGTGAAACAATGAATGAATGGGAATCCAAAGGCTCTGTAAACTTCCATTAAAATTAATTTTTAAAAAATATAAATACTATTGATTCATAATCGCATATACAAAGACTCTCAGTTAATTGCCGTGTATATCTCTGGTGGCACAGTTCTCCGGAAGTTGTGCTGCTAACCCAAAGGTCATGAGACTTTGGTAGTTCATTGCCACTCCTGAAGGAGGGGTGTATGAACAATCTTCTTTCCTCTAATTTACAGTCTCAGAAACCTAACAGAGCTCCAGTCAGCTCTAAGTTGGTTTCAACTCCATGGCAATGAGTTTGAGTTTTCTTTAGTTTTACAGTTTATAACTTGGGAAAGTTTTTCTTATATTGATGTTTTATTAAATTTTTTATGGGGAGTTCTGGTGGCCTAGTGACAAGAAGCTGCCCTGCAATCCTGAAGTCATGCAGTTCAAAGCCACCAACTGCTCTGTGGGAGAAGGATGAACAATCTCCTCCCGTGTGATTAACTTCCTCTGAAAACCCACAGGAGGGTCGGTCAGCTGTGGTTCGGTCCTGTCTCAATGGTACATCACAACATGTGTCAGATAACACTGTGGATATTTTGCACTCATTTTTGAAACACAGAAATTAAGGCTAGCAGAATGTCAGCTGATTTTTCCAAGATTTTACAAATCTGGAAATCAAATTCATCCATATTAATTCTGATTCAGTGTCCTAAACATCAGTTATAGTTGTGTGCTGTCTAATCAAAACCAACCCGAAGCTGACTTTCCTGCAGGTTTTCAGAGGCAATAAACCACGTGAGTGGAGATTCCCCATCCGTTTGTAGAACAGCTGGAATTTAGCAGACCTTCTGCATGCTAGGCCATCAGAGCTCCTACCATCACGTATGTTCTCTCATTCCAGTTCTTGATTGTTTGGTATAATATTATTTTATTTAAGTATATTGCTTCTATTCTAGCAAGTATATTTATTTTTAGGGACATTTTTATTATTTTTTTACCTTATAAAAAAGGTGTTTTATTAGTTTCAGGTTGACTTTTTATTTACTTTTTTAAAAAATTTTATTTTATTAATTTCAATGGATGTTTACAGAAATTTTGGATTTCCATTCATCCGTTGTTGCACTTTTCTCCCTTCCCAGCCCTCCCTGCCAGTTCACTCTTCTCTTTGAAAAGTAAAAGAAAAATTCTTTTTTGGTATACAATCCCCCCACACCCATCCTACCATCCTGAGTACTCTACTATGCAACCTTAATTCTGGGCTCTTGTGATAACCATAACACTATCCATTAATCTTTCTTTGTAATCCATTCTCTACCTTTATGAATTTGGAATTTAACAAAACCCTTTAAGTACTCTTGCAAAATGAATAAGCTAGAAGTACTTCATATGGGAATTTTACCCTTAGAGTGAGCAGACTACGTGAGCAGCATCACTTGTTAAAGGAGGTCTTAACATCAATAACAGACTCATTAACAGTATTTCTCTAAGCGAGCTGTTGGAAGATGGAGGAAGATAAAGCATATGTAAAGCATATAATCCAGTGCCTAGCACACGCTGAGTGCTCACTATCTGTTAGGACTGGCCTTCCCTTTCTGGCTCTGCTGCACTTGACAATGCTCACTGGTGCCTCTCCAATGATCCACATGGTTTCAATGTCCATGGACATGGCTTTAGAACTCTTCACATAACACTGTGTGGGAATGGCATAATGGAAATACATACACAGCTGGACTGAGGACATAATGCATTTTGTTTATATTGGAAACTTAATGGCTTCTTATTATGTCTATTTCAACCTCTCCTTCTACCACCCCTGAAATCCTCCCCTTAAAACCAGGAGATATTTGTTTCTAGACTGAAGCCCAGGCAGTATTACAAGGCAAAGACAGCACAGCTCCAGAGATTTTTCACACTGTTACAAATTAGAATCCACGAAGGAAAGGCTCACCAGAGGACATCACAGGCGAGGTTATCATTTTTCCCTTTTGAAGTTGGGCCTCATATCTTTTTCTCATTACAATCATTACTTTGAAATATGATTTTTTTTAAACAGTAATTTTGTAGAACAAAAGGGATAATACCATATTTCAAAAGCTTTACTGTGAAATTAAACCTTTGAACTACTGTGAAAGAAATTATTCCCTCAAGGCTGCAAGGCTTAAAGGTTATTAAAAATTTAATTTTAAAGAAGGCATCCAGGAAGAAAAAAAATATATAAATGCTACTTAGAACTCAGATTGCCCAATTTAATAACTCCCATTGCTCCTTATTTTTAAATAATCTGGAAATGTGAATAAATGCACTTTTTTTTTAACCTGTGGCAAATCAGTATGTCAACAGATGGCTGGCACTGCTTGTTAACATCGTCTATTTTCAACTAGAAGCATCAGTATTACAGTGATTCAGCTGGTATCTTCTGCTTCTCCATTTAGTAGAGATAGCAGCTTGATACACAAGCAGCATTGCAAGCAGGACCCATTAAAGCTGAACAATCTCAAATCTTCAGCTGCTGTTGTTGTTAGATGCTGTTAAGTCAGTTCTGACTCACAGACACGCTATAAACAACAAAAGGAAGCACTGTCAGGTCCTTTTCCTTCTTCACAATCGCTGCTCTACGTGATCCCACTGTCATTCCACTGTGTCATTCTACCTTGTTGAGGATCTTCTGTTTTACTCACCTCTCTCTCATTATCCAGTGGCTAGTGATTAAAGCACTTTTTTTCAACTCTTTTTTAAATTTTATTTTATTTTTTTAATAATTTTAATGAACATTTACAGAGAATTTGGATTTCCATTCATTCATTGCTGCACTTCTCTCCCTCCGCCCCCCATTTCGCTCCTCTCTTTCAAAAGTAAAAGAAAGACTCCCTCCCTGGTACACAATCCCCCCGCACCCCTCCCACCACCCCAAGTGCATTCCACTATGCAACCTTAATTGTGGACTCTAAGCACTTTTAGTTGTTCACACGTTCCCATGTAAATAATAGGTATAATGTAAAAAGTTTGTATTTTCTCATCTTCAAAATAGAAGTAATTTTCTGTTACTATCACCCCGAATGACATGGATCAATGCAGTAACTGGGGGCAATAGGGTAGGTGTGTCAGAATCAGTGAGACTGGCTCAGGACAGGGCAGGCTTCAGAGCTGCTGTATGTAGATAGGGTCACAGTGAGTTGAAAGTGACTCAATGGCACATAACAACAGCAACATCACCATGTCAATCTAATCTATCTTGAGAATCCTTTCTTTTAATGACCTTGGAATTTTTTCCAAGCATGATATTTTTTTCCAGGAACTGGTCATTCTTGATTACAATACAAAGTATGTGAGACACTGACTTTTCATCGTGGTTTCTAAAGAGTATTCTGGCTATAGTTTTTCCAAGGCACATTTGTTTGTAGCAGTCCAGTGTATATTCAATATACTTCACCAAAACCACCTTTTCAATCTATATGCAGAACAGACTATTTGGAAGGCTGGTTTCTACAAGGAGAAATGTGACATCAGGATTGGAGGAAGATTCATCAACAATCTGCATTATGCTTATAACGCTACACTGAAGAGAACCTAAAGCAGTTGCTGCAGAAGGTCAATGACTGCAGTCTTCAATATGCATTCAAGTTCAATATCAAGAAAACAGATATTCTCATCATGAGGCTGATTGGCAGAATCATGATGGATGGTGAAGAGATTGAGATTGTAAACAACTTTAGTTTGCTTGGCTCCATAGTCAACACTCTTGGCACCAGCAGCCAGGAAATTGAAAGATTTATTGCATTGGAAAAGTCTTCTGTTCGAGAACTCTCCAAAGTACTGAAAAGCAACGATGCCAGACTGGAGATTAAGGTGCGCCTGCTACAGGCCATGGTCTTTGCAATCACTTGCTGTGTATCAGAGAGCTATACAATGAGTAGGTATGATAGAAAGAGAATTGATGTCTTTGAGCTGTGGTGTTGTAGAAGAAAATTGAATATACCATGGACTGCTAAGAGAAAAGACAAGTTCACCTTGGAGAGGGTTAAGCCAATTTGCTCCTTGGATGCAAGGCTTCTGGAGCTTCATCTTACATATTTTGGACATGTTGCAAGGTGGGATCAGTCCTTGGAGAAGGACATCATGCTTGGAAGGGAAAACACAGGAGAGGATGACCCTTGATGAGATGGATTCATTCAGTGACTCGGGTAATCAGGATGGGTGTGTCAGAGACAGTGAGATAGGTGCAGGATCGAGTAGGGTTTAGGGCTGTTGTACATAGGGTCGCTATGAGTTGTAGGCAACTTGATGGCATGTAGCAACACCAAAATCACAATTCTAAAGCATTAATTATTCTTTGGTCTTCCTTACTCATTGGCCAACTTCATATTTCATATGACACAATTGAAAATATCATAGCTTGAGTCAGGTGACCTTAATTTTTGAAGTGACATCCTTGCTCTTTCATACTTTAACAAGGTCTTGACAGCATTTTTACTATGCCGCACGTAATTTTTTTCATAGATAAATTTAGATTTTTAAAAAAGAGCTTCTAAAAGTATTTTATAATTATTTACTGTGTAACTGTACAGTACCGTGTACTGTATAATCCAACATGTGCTGTGTTAGTGAGGGCAATTGAAATACAGACATTTGCTGTGCTGCAAAAGGGCATGGAAATACAGATCATCCTCACAGATGGGTGCTAAATTATCAAAGTATCTGCTTTGGTAGAAAACCAAAGAATGGATTAGACAGCTTCTTCCTTATATGAAAATCATGCCGTAGGGAAGAGAAGATCAGCAGGAGGTTTTGGCCTCGTTTCTCTTTTGCCTGCATCACTGGAGTCACATGTTGCTGCTCCCACTACTATGATCAGCCCCAAGGTAGTCATATCATCTTCTAGCTGACTGTCCTGGGTGGTCAAGTTCCTGGGCAGGCCAGACTGGAGCCTGAGAAGTGAATAGAATCCCAGCACCATTGGATCTGAAGATCACACTACTGTTTACCGTAGTAAACTTGGGACCTTTCCCTGGGACCAGCTGATAACACTCAATGTAGTAGTTAAAATAGTCACAGTTAGGATGCAGATGCATTTGACTATATGTCCCAGGGAAAAGGATGCAGAAGTGGTCTGAGTCATACAGGCTGGAACAGGTACCCATCTATTTAGAACAAAACTCTGAGATTATTACTTCACTACTGCTTCCATGGGTGTTAACTATAAAATGAAATTCTCAGTGTCTTCAATCTTTTCTCCATTTATAATGATGTTATTGTTTTGGTTTAGTTGTGAGAGCTTTGTTTCTTTATGTCCGAGTGAAATCTTTATCCAAGGCTACACTTGAGCTTTGTTAATAGATGTTCCCAGTTTTCCTCAGATTTTATAAACAATGTTAGGCTATATGCATATTGTTGATGAATCTTTCTCTAATCTGGTTTTACATTGTTATTTATACAGTTCTTTCTTGAATTTTCTGAGCTCACAGATTGAATTGTATTTATTCCAGTTTTTAGAAACATCTGAGGATGTAAATCATTATGAGTAGAGATTCCCATGTTCGTCCATAGTTTATGTTAGGTGCTGATGGGTTGAGTACAGCTCCTCACAACTCAAATAATAATAGATAAAAAACGAGCCCTGTCCTACACCGTCCACACCATCTCTCCTAAATGTAAGCACATTGTTGTAGTCATTACATTAATTCATGTCATTGAGGGTCTTCCTATCTTTTGATGACTCTCTAATTTCCTAAGTACAGAGTGGTTGGAAGATTCGAACTGCTACCCTTAACAGCCCGATTACCACTGCATTACTGGGATTCCTTACTGATTAAAGAGGTTATTGTTGTTGTTTTGTGCCGTAAATTCATTTGCAACTCATAGCAACCCTATGTACAACAGCTCTGAACCTTGCTCTATCTTGAGCCAATTTCATTGTATCTGATACACCTACCCCCAGTAACCTAGTTACCAAGTCAATCCATCTCATCTAAAGTCTTCCTCTTCTGCTCTGTTCCTCCACCCTTCCAAGCATGATACTCTTCTCCAAAGACTGGTTTCTCCTGGCAAAAAGCCTAAGGTGTGTACAACAAAGCTTCAAAATCCTAGCCTCCAAGGAGCATCTTGTTTTCACCCTCTCTAGGACAGACTTTTTGTTCTCTTAGAAGTTCATGGTATGTTCAAGACTCCTCCAGCACCACAACTCAAAGGCATCAATTCTTTTTCTGTCATCCTTAGTCAATGCCCAGCTCTCTCTGATGCATAGCAAGTAATTGCAGAGACCAGGGTCTGGATCAGGCACACCTTAGTCTCTAGACTGATATCATTGCTCTATGAAAAGAATATAATCCTGATCCACTTCTTCACTGATTGTAACATATGCCCTTTTCTGTTAGAATTTATACAGGTTTTGCTTGGGTACAATAATGTTGTTGTTATGTACCATTGCCTCGTAACTCACCCATAGTTGACTGTTGGTCAGATTTTCAGAGACAGTTAATCACATGAAAGGAGAGTGCCCATCTTTTTTCCTAGGAGCAGCTGGTGGATTCAGACCACATGTCTTTGGAATTGCAGTGCAACTTCTTGCAACTAAGCCACCAGAGCTCCCTGGGTACAATAGTATATTCTAGAATTCTCATTGTTCTCAGCGCTGTCCATGCTTTGTTAAAGGTTCACACAATCAAAAGCCTTTGTATAGTCCATTAAACACAAATAAATATTTTTCTGGTATTCTTTAGTTTCAGTCAAGATTCATCTGATATCAGCAATTCTATTCCTTATTCCACATTCTTTTATGAATCCATCTTGAATTACTGGCAATTTCTAGTCAATAGACATTTTTTTTTCCTGGAGAATCTTTTCAACAAGATCTTACTTGCATGCAATAATAGTGTTATTATTGATTATTTTCTGTTGAAGCAAGAAGGAAAAAATAATCAAATAGGAAAAAATGATTGGGGGATAAATAGCCATAATAAGATAGCAAAATATATGTAAGATCAAGGCATTTACTCATTATTTTAATGTGTCTGGATTGTGATGGTACCAACCTGGGAAGTTGTTACTAGAGGCTTCCCTGAGGAAATGGTCCAAAAGAAGCATTTCCAACACAAAGGCTTGAAAACTCATTGATTTTAATAAAAGCAAATTTCGTCCCTTGACCAATTGTGGAAAACAAGCAACACAACACAGCTCTTCACTTCACCCTAATTTTAATTTAGAATCATCCTAGATCTACCTAAAAATATATCTTGAACCAAGATTCAATTTAGAATAATGAGACTTTAAAAAATGTAGCCAAGTGATTATGATTCAAAGTGTTAGAAACTGCTGAGATTAAGCATATGGAAAGAATATTGGAAAC
The DNA here is from genome assembly GCF_000299155.1 of Elephantulus edwardii. Classification (NCBI taxonomy): domain Eukaryota; kingdom Metazoa; phylum Chordata; class Mammalia; order Macroscelidea; family Macroscelididae; genus Elephantulus; species Elephantulus edwardii. Next base: position 21,862,140 of record NW_006399775.1, on the reverse strand, counting down.
AGTGAGTCACAATACAAAGACCAGCTATTGTTCATAGTGTTGAATATTTACATGCAAGATGAAATGATCTCAAAGACTCTTATACATTATTTCTTTCTTTGGCTGAGTATGTCCACATAGCAGTGGAGAAACAAATCAGGTAAGACCATAAATGAAAAGTACAAGTACCTGGAATTACAATACAGTGTTGCCAAACTAGAATAATTAGACTTTGTGCTTAACATAGATATTATGTCCCTTTTCTTTGTCTAGTGAACTGAATCTAATACCAAGATCTTTGTGAAAATATTTAAGAATAGGTCTGAGTTTCTCCATAACAACCACGTTTGTCTTTTCTTGATAAATTTACTAGCTATAGTCTTGTTGTCTATAAACATTTTTACCCATTAATGTGTTAGCTCTGAACCTACTGGAAATGCAAGCTCTTCCCACCAGTCTGCTTGCCTCTGAGGACAATGACAGCAGTTATCTGACACTCACTCCTGTTACCACAGCTTCTTTTACAGTGCCACAAAATAACTTATTGACTAAGTAGTTAGTTGTTGAATTATGCCTTCTCATAGGCCTATCTTGAATTTCTGAGCATTGGCAATATGTTGAGTAACATGTGGAATGGTAACTGAAAGCTTTCTTACCTGACTTCTCCGAATACTACAAGTGAGAAAAACGAGCAGTATCTTCAGACAAATATTTATAGTCATGCAAACCAAGTTAAACACAATTCAATGGCAGTGGAAGGTAGGGTAAACTTGATTGTACGGGACTCCTTACTACCTTTAGGGGAAAAGTTGATAGCATATTTTTGAAAGAAAGTTCATGATCACTAGTGGCATTTTCCTAGTATTATTCTAAACAATTGCCTAAATAATGTACAATAATAATTCTGTTCTAATTTGAGGATCTGCACCTGGCAGAGAGCCTGTGCTTAACATGTGTACTCTCAACTCTAACTTCACCTTCACAATTAAGTTTCTTCAGTAGTGATATATATACTGTTATTTTGTTTTCCTTATTAATTTCGATGAACATTTACAGAGATTTTGGATTCCATTCATTCATTATTGCACTTTTCTCCCCACCCACCCCACCCCCACCCCCAGTTCACTCTTCTCCTTGAAAAGCAAAAGAAAAAACTCCTTCATTGGTATACAATCCCCCAGCACACCCCTACCCCCACCCCAAGTATACTCCACTCTGCAACCCTCATTCTGAACTCTTATGATAACCATAATGCCATAAAATATACTACTTTTAAACTGTTGTCTCCCTCATTGCTTCAATGCAGTATATATAATCTATCCAGTTTTTCTCAGTCTTATCCAAACCTTGATGTCAGCCTCATTCTACAACAGTGGCACCATACAGTATTTGTCCTTTTGTGACTGAAATATTTTACTCAGCATAATGTCCTCCAGGGTCACCCATTTTGAATAATATTGCATGAGTTCCTTGGTGTTCAATGCAGCTTAGTATTACATTATGTGAATATACCATAGCTTCTCTATCCATTTGTTTGTTTATGGGCACTTAGGTTGTTTCCAACTGCTTGCTATTGTGAACAAAGCCATGATAAACATGGGTGTGCATATATCTGCTTGGATATCAGTTATGGTCTCTGTGGGGTATATTCCCAGTAGTGGAATTGCTGGGTCAAATGGTATCTCTATTTGAAACTTTTTGAGAAAGCGCCATACTGCCTTCCACAGTGGTTGCACCATTTAACACTCCCACTAACAGTGAATAAGGGTTCCAGTTTCTCCCCAACATCGCCAGCATTTGTTGCTTACTGTTCTGTTAAGTTTTGCTAGTCTTACTGGGGTGAGATGATATCTCATAGTTGTCTTATCCTGTTATTTTTTAGGAATCCTCAGTGTTGCTCTGTCTTTTTGTCTTTTTATCAGTTAGAGTCAAACAAAACACATCTTTCACTAGATATCTTAAGAAAAAATTGCAGAGGCTCTACAGGATGTATCATGTGTAGTTTCTTATTACTGTGACTATCGCTTTCTTAAATGCCTAGTATGTGGCTTAATGTGAATTTTCTCATTAACCTCAAGCATGCCAGCTTGTCAAGTTATGACATACCAAACAAGACTGTATCCAGAAATTAGGCTGCCATCATTGCACTTCTACAGCTTTGCCAATTAGTCTATAAATAACACATTTTTTAACATGCTTCAGAGTTTAAAAAAGCTAAATCACATTGAATGTTCTGAAAAACAAGAAGAGAAAAAGAGATCCTCTAAAGAAATAAGGAACAGCATAAATGAGAAGAAAATTCTTTAATGAAAGAAAGGATCAGATGACAATATAAATATTTAAAATACTTATTGGCTCTTTAATCTATATGCGGGATTTCCTTAGATGTAGTAAGTATTATTGTTGTGGTTGTTGTGTACCATAGAGTCAGAACCAACCCATAGCTGACCCTCCAGTGGGTTTTCAGAAGCAGGTAATCATATGAGAACAGATTGTCCACCCTTCTCCTGTAGAGCAGCTGGTAGCCTCGAATCACATGCCTATGGGATTGCAGCACAGCTTTTTTGGTGTTACTAACTAAAAAATGACTAAAAATTTCATAGAGAGAAAATTATTATTTTTAAATATTTATTGCACCTGTAGTAATGCATGGCCCTGTACATAATTATAGAGCTGAATAAAACAAATATTGTGTTTATGGAATTCATACTCTGTAAAGATATTACATAAGCAAATGTGTAGATGAAGAATTTCGGAAGTGATAGAGGTCGTATGCATGCATATACAAAACAGGATAACAGTTGGTGGACAGAGATAAAGAAATCAGAATTTGTTGTTAGGGGAGCAGTGAATGCTCATGACTCTTGGAAAAACTGGACGACAGATAGGAATTTATCTGCTCTGTCTTCACAATCTCTGTCATGTTCAAGTCCATTGCTGTAATCTCTTTATCAATCCTTTTTTTTTTGATACTCTCTCTTTCACTGACCCTCTACCTTTCTCAGCATGATGTATTTTAACAGGGACTAATATACATAACTAAAGTATGTGACATGAAATTTCATTATTATTCACTCTGGGGAAGGATAATACATATTTTATTATAGATGCACTTCTTCAAAGATAGATTTATTTGTTCTTGGCAGTTCATTGTATATTCAAGAACTCTTTGCCAACAACGCAGTTTCAGTTTTTCTTTGGTCTTCCTGTGTGAGGGATATAAGAATTAGAAGTAGAATATAAGAATATGTCATGTTTGTTGTTGTTGTTCTGTGCTGTTGAATAGACTGTGACTCATTGTGACCCTAAGTCCAGCAGCTCAGAAGCCTGCCCTGTCCTGAGTCAGTCTCACTGACTCCAAAACACCTACTCCCACTACCTCAGTTACTGTATCAATCCATCTCCTATGAGGTCTTCATCTCCTGTGCTGTCCCTCCGTGTAAGAAGAATGTATGAATTTGAACTATGTCAAACCTAATTTTTAACATAGTTCTGAAGTCTACAATGTCTCAAAATATGAAGATTGTTTCAAAAATCAAACAAAAGACATCATAAATCCACTGTCATCAAGTCCATCCTGACTTTCCATGGGAAATGAATTATTAGAGAAGGAAGATTCTTATCTTTACCTTCAGAGCTGTTGGTAGATTCAAACCACCAACTTATCAGTTAGCAGCCAACACACAAAGCACTCCTAGGGATCCTAAAGACAAATTAGAACGTTAATATGGTACTTGTATAAATCGTGGCTTTTGAGTGCTATTCATCTGAGAACTCTCTGAGGGACTGACAAATGAGAACATGAGTAGCAGCATGAGGTCACTCATCTGCCATGGAAAATGACTCATCCGTTTTGTGTTCTTGATGCTCAGACCATGTGACAAAAGAAAAGAAACAAAGACTCAATTTAATTGTTCCTTGAAGGCACACTAGACATTAATAGCTCTCAATACTCAAGAATGTCCACTCAAATTCTCATCCCTTATATCAGAAAAGCCATAAAACCCCCCATTTTTCTTTTCACCCAGTAATTATTTCTTCTGCCTGGAGAAAATATGGCAAAAGTGGTTTTCACCATCAGGTTTAATTTCTATTAATGTATCAAAGGACCAATTATTAAACTATGTTTGTTCTTGTTTTCCTTCATTTCAACTGACTTCTAATCTGGTCTCTATCACCACACTACTATTCAAGAGGCTGGACTCAATGAAGAGGAGTGTGGCGTTAGGATTGGAGGGGGACTCATCAATAACCTGATTATGCAGATAACACAATCTTGCTTTCTGAAAGTGAGGAGGGAGGACTTGAAGCACTTGTTGTAGAAGATCAAGGAATATGGTCTTCGGTATGGATTTTATCTCAGTGTCAAGAAAACACTGGACTGATAGGCAATGATAGGTGGAGAAGAGATTGAAACTGTCAACAATTTCATCTTGATTGGATCCATAATTAAAACTTGGCATCTTCAAATTATTGAGGGGTAATGATGTCAATTTGGAGACTAAAGTAAATCTTATTCAAGCCATAGTCTTTCTGATCACTTGCTGTGCATCTGAGAGCTAGACATTGAATAAGGAAGACAGAATGGATGTCTTCAATCTGTGATGTTGGAGAAAAGCACTGACCCTCCCACAGATGGCCAAGAGAACAAATAAATATGTCTTGCAGAAGGTGAAGCCAGACTGCTCTTCGGAGGTAAGAGTGATGAAGCTTTGCCTCTCACATATTTTGGGCATGTATGTTGCCAGGAGGGGCTATTCCTTGGAACAGGACTTGTTGCTGGGAAGGGTAGAGGGTTTGGAGGGAGAGAAAGACCCTCGGCCAGGTGGACTGATGTGCTGACTGCCACTGTGGACTCTTGTATGTCAGGAAGTGTGAGGATGGCACAGGATAGAACAAAGTTCAAATCTTTTGTTCCTGGGGTCACTATGAGTTGTACTCGACTAGATGGTACTTAATTATGACAACAAAACATCAGAGACCCATGATATTCTACTGTCCTTTATGTGCAAAGATTCATTGAATAAATTAATAACTGTAAATTATATAGAACAGAAAAGAATCTGAATAATTTTCTGCAAAATATCAATGACTGCATTCTTCAATATGGATTGAAACACAACATTAAGAAGACTAAGATTCTCACCAGAGGGCCTATTGACAGCACTGTGATGGATGAAGAAAAGATTGAGATTGTTAAAAATTTCAGCTTGCTTGGTTCTGCAATCCATATTCTTGGTATCAGCAGTCAGGAAATCAATAGATTAATGGAATTTATTAAAATTTGCTGTCAAGAATCTTGTCAGAGTGTTAAAGAGCAGTGATGTTAGTCTGGAGACTTAGGTGAATCTGAAACAGTCTTTACTACTGCTTGCTGTGCACCAGAGAGCTGTAAAATAACTAAGGATCATAGAAGAATAGATGCCTTTGAGTTGTGGTGCTGGAGAAGAGTATTCATGCCATGAACTTCCAAGAGAAATAATAGGTTTGTTCTGAAGAGGGTAAAACCAAGTTGCTCCTTGGAAACTAGGATTTTGAAGCTCCATCTCATGTATTTTGGGCATGTGACCAGGAGGGACTGATCCTTGGAAAAGGGCATTATATTTGGAAGGGTGGAGGGACAGTGCAGGAGAGGAGGACCCTGGATGAGTTGGATTGATACAGTGACTAGGGCAATGGGGTAGGTGTATTAGAGTTGGTGAGAATGGCTCAGGACACGGGAGATTTCAGAGCTATTGTACACATGGCTGTTATGAGTCACAGGCGACAGTGAGAACTGCTTAGTAAGATTCCAAAGCTGTACATACAAAGCTATACATTTTTCATTTTTCATAAGCAAATGACTGCATCTTTCTTTTGAACAGTCCCTGGTTGATTCTAACCACTGCCATTTGATTACTATCTGATCATTTTAATCACTGAGTTACTAGTTCCATCTTTCTTTGGGATATGTTGTGGTTGGTGCTGTTAAGTGTCATCAAGTTAAATATGACTCATAACAACACTTTGAAGAACAGATATTAACCCTGTCTTATTCTGTTCCATCCTCATCATCCCCAAAATATTTGAACCCATTGTTGCACTCACTGTGTCAATTCATCTTGTTGAGTGTCTTCCTCTCCTTTGCTGACCCTCTAACTCTTCAAACATGATGTCCCCTTCCAAGGAATGGCCTTTCTTAAAGAATAATTCAAATATATGTAGAAAAAGCTTCATTACCCTTGTGTCTAAGGAATACCCTGGCTGCACTTTCTCTAAGACATATTTATTTGTTCTTTTAATAGGTCATGGGATATTTAGTACTCTTTTTTGTGTGTGTGTCTCTGGCACATTCACTCCCATCACCCCTATCACAGAATCAATTCATCCCATCAAGTGTCTTCCTCTCCTATGCCATTGCTTCATTCTCTCAAACATGATGTCCCTCCCCAAGGACTGGTCCCTCCTTGCAACATGCCCAAAATATGTCAGATGAAGCTTCAGAATCCTTGACACCAAGGAACAGCCTGATTTCAACCTCTCCAGGACAAACCTGTTTGTTCTCCTAGCAGTCCATGGTCTATTCATGGGACATATACTCTTCTCAAGCACCACAACTGAAAGGCATCAATTCTCTTTCTATCATCCCTAGTCACTGTCCAACTCTGATGCATAGCATGTAATTGTGAAGACTATAGCCCGGGTTAGGCACACCTTAGTCTCCAGCCTGATGTTGTTGCTCTTCAGTACTCTGGAGAGGTCCCTGACAGCTGACTTTCCCAATGCAATTTGTCTCTTGATTTCCTGGCTGGTACCTGGAGTGTTGACTTTGGAGTCAAGCAAACAAAAACTGTTAACCATCTCAATCTCTTTACTATCCATACTGATGCTGCCAATTGGTACAGTGGTGAGAATCCTTGTTTTCTTGATATTGCACTTCAATCTGTATTGAAGGATGCAGTCCTTGACCTTCTGCAGCAAATGCTTCAGGTCCTCTTCAGTTTCAGCAAACAGGGTTGTATCATGTGCATAACTCAGGTTTTTGATGACTCTTCTACCAATCCTGATGTCACATTCCTTCTCTTACAGCTCAGCGTCTCGGATGATTTGTTCTGCATACATATTGAAAAGGCATGGAGATAGAATACATTGCTGGCAGACCCCTTTCTTGATTTTGAACCATGCAGTGTCTCCTTGCTCTGTTTTAACGGCTGCCTCTTTATTCATGTACAGGTTTCGCATAAGCACAACCAAATGTTCTGGGATTCCCATTAATATATATGAGTTTTTATATCTACTGTGTGAAATAGAGATATAAAACTTATCTCTCATGTAAGGTACTATATTTTACTCAAATTTACATCTACACTAAGCTTTTTTTGTCAAATTATGCTATCCCTCCTTCTACTTGCTAATTCCCTATATGTGCTCTGGACATTATATGCATATATATTATTTACATGGGCATGTTATATGTGAAAATATAACTTACAAAGTTCTATCATTCTGATAGATACTGAGACTTCATCAATGTATTTGTTGTTTTACTTCTCAGAAAGGGTTATTTATTAACCTATTCAAAGGAAAGGGAGTATTGCATTAGCTTGCTCTGTTCTCAGTTTCTTTACTAAGAGCTTGGAGAACCAAGATCTAATTCAGACTAAAAAAAAAAAAAAATAAAGTTCTTTACTGACAGAAATATTGGTATCCTTTTTTAAATTGAAAGGGTTTTTCCATTTCCAGTCTTGATAATATATCTTTTTCTTGTCTTGCAGTACATATTTTTAGAGCCTGTCAGGTTTTACACTTTAATTAAAAATGAGCATATTTGATGCTCAAACAGGAATCATCTCACCATATATTAACAGCAATGATTTCCATCTGAGCATTTTTAGATTCCAGAAACTGAAAGGTCACAGATTTTGAAAATGAAATACAGAAAGACATGTTTATTCAGTCACATAGAAAGAGGATGAACATTTGGCAAGAGTAATATAACAATAGCAGAAATAAAAAGGTACCCCTGGATATTAGGGGCTATCTATCTACCCCATGGAGCTGGGATGAGGCTGGGTCAAGGGCATAGTTGTAGCACTTTATTTGAAAGGAGTAATAGCACCTGAACAGTGAAAGGTTGGTATGTGGATAGAAATGAAGGAAGGACTTAGTTGTGTACTGTAATTATAATTGCATGCCAACAATGGGTGGTATATTATCCATTCAGTGAAAGATTATTGGCTCTTCTTCTACTCTTAGGTATTAAGAGTAGAATACTCTTTAACCTTTAAAATAGTATCTTCCTCCAAATGTCATTGTTATTAAATGCACAGTTTTGGAGTTTTCCAATTCATACATAAGCCTGCCTCTGGTTTACTATTTTATTTTATTACTTGTTATTGTTAGGTACCACTGAGTTGGTTCCAATTCAGAGCCAATCTGTGTACAACAGGAAGAAGCTCTGGCTCATTAGTGGGTAAGGATTTGTGCTGTCAACCCAAAGACACAGAGTTCTAACCCGCCAGTTCCTCCAGGGCAGAAATATGGCAACTCTCTTCTTGTGCGATCATACCTTCTGAAAACCCACTGGAGGGTCAGTTCTAAGTAGATAGCACATGAGAAAAAGACCTTTATACAACACAGCAAACTATCGCCTCTTTCTACGCTGTCATCACAGTCATGCTTTGCTTGAGCTCATCGTTGCAGCTGCTATGAAATCCACCTTGTTGAGGCCCTTTCACTTTCCTTACTGATTCTGTACACCAGGTAAGATAGATATCCTTTTCCAGAGAGTGATTCCTCCTGAAATCATACCCAACACATGTGAGACCAAATCTCAGCATCCTTGCTTCTGAAAGATCATTCTGGGTTCAATTTTTACATGATTACTAAATTATCTGAACCTCAGTTACCTCATTTTGGAATTGCAAATTGAGGTAGCATCCACTTATAGGATACTTGTGGGGATAGAGTAATTAATAGATTACAGTAAAATACTTGGTACAATATCTGGCAGTGTTCAATTAAAGCTGCTACAAAGAAGGTATCTGAGCCCTTGGAGTGCTTATGCTACTTCCAGAAAATACTCCACTACAACAAGTCATCACAAGAGTCAGACAGTCCTGCATTCCCCTTCTTCACTTTATTAGTCCAGCGATGTATGGAGTTGGCTTTTTATGAAACTGAAATTTAGCCTTACCTGTAAGATGTAGTGGCAAGTATCATAGATGGGTTGCAGAGTGGATAACTTGTCTTAAAGGGTATCTATTTTGTTTTGCTCTGAGAGGCAATAGCAAGTATCGGAGTTTTGGAGAGGATTTTTAGGCTTTAAACTGGAAATATTACTAAGATCATCCTTATGTGTACATGAATAAGAGAAAAGAGACAATTTATTTTCAAGACTCTTCTAGATCAAATTCTAAATTTATAAGCAGATCTTCCTTACCCAGTTCCACAGATAACCATGTCTGTTTGCCTTACACCAGTAAAAAACTTTCTTGCTTTAAAAAAGGGGATTTGAACCTGCCTTAGCTTAATTGGCTCCACAATCAACAATCTTGGCATCAATAGCCAGGATATCAAAAGACAAATTGCATTGGAAAAGTCATCTCTCAGGGATATTTCCCGAGTATTGAGGAGCAATGATGTCAGTCTGGAGACTAAGGTGCTCCCGATCCAAGTCATAGTCTTTGCAATTACTTGCTATACATCAGAAAGTTGGACAATGAATAGAATGATAGAAGAATTGTGTCTTTGAGTTAAACTGGAGAGGAGAATTGAACTCACAAATTGACAAGAGAGTACTGGAGAGGGTGAAACCAGACTGCTCCTTGGAAGTAAGGATTTTGACATTCCATCTGACATACATTAGGCATATGGCCAGGAGTGAGCAGTCCTTAGAGAAGGACATAATGCTTGGAAGGGTGGAGGGACAGGGCAGGAGAAGAAGACCCCAGATGAGATGGATTAATTCAGTGACTGGGGTAATACGGGTAGATGTGTTTGAGACAGTGAGATTGGTTTAGGAGATGGCAGAGTTCAGAGCTATTGTACAGAAGGGAGCTATGAGCCACAAGCAGCCTAAGGACATATACCAACAAGAAGTGTATTCATCTTAGGTATAGTGGAAGGTGTCAGTGCTTGACCAGTTGACAAGAGGTTCTAGCAAAAGATGTGTGCATCCAGACTGCTACTACTTACTAGATGTTTCCTGGAAAACAATAGTAGTAGTAGGGGTGTTTTTGTATTCTCCAATTTCATTACCTCCAACTCTTTGTCTCTTGAACAGGTATACACAGCAGGAAGACAGGCCTTTAGGGTTTGCCTGGAGCTGCTGCTCTGAAACATGCCTCGGGCTGCTCTTGTTGGAAAAAGGGAGGAGGGGGAAAATGATTCCCATCTGCACAGGCTTCCAAGACCACAGCCCTGTAAACACCCCCGCTTCTGTTAACACTTCCTAGTGAATGTCTGCTGCAGATGGGCCTAATTTTCCAGAATAAAAGCATAAAGTGCCCTGAAAACTTCAAATTTTAATGAGCGTCATTGAAAAGACTACTGTTGAGTGAAGTGGAATTATGAAGCCATTGTCTTGTTAGTCTGAGATCACTTTGTTTTGATTATTTTTTCTAAAGTATTATAAAGAATTAGACCCAGTGCACAAGAACTTCATAAATTTTCTAATCCAAAAAAATGCTCCATGAGTTTCCAAAGAAATATAGTTTCACATACACACTTGACATGCAGTGAACAATAGCACTAAAATCTACAAGCATGTTTATCAGTGAGGATCTCAATTAAGCAAATTGTACAACTTATACATTCTAATGAAAATGATTAATTTCCTGCCTGAAATAAATGTGCTTCATTATGTTGTACATTTTCCTTAACCCTAAGTTTAATCACTATTTGCAGAAAATAGGAAGAAAATTCTTTTGCTTAAATTTATATTTCCCCCCAACATCCTAATTGTTTAAAATATATTTTATTTACTCTTTATTCATTTTCTTAGGTAAAAAAAAAATAGTTGAGAGAGAGAGAGAAAGAATGAAAGAAGCTGGTCCTAAGTTGCAAATAGGCCTTTATTAGTAGACCTAGAAGGATGTCAAGTGACCACGTGCAGAGAAGGTCAGAATGGTGGGCAGGCAGACAAAGATAGTTTCTTTTTATAGGGGCTCTTAAGGATATTTAGAGGGAATGCTAGTTTGCTCAGGAATTTGGGGTAGGGGTCATTATCAGGTTTCCTCAAGGAATAGTAAGGCCTAGGGCTCAGGCCTAGGAGTACTCATTCTTCCTCCACATTCCTCTGTGCCTGTTATTGACTTGGCAACCTTCAGAAGCTTAATTTATTTATTTAAGTTTCCTATATATAGCATGTTGCAGGACTGAAATGAGTTAAATAAGGGACATCCAGTTTTCTTCCCTTTCTGCTGAATTCAATGTACATTTATTAAGCACATGTTTACCAAAAATAGGGAACTATGTAGTGAAGTTCATTGGGAATTGTACTGCTAACTCAAAGACCATATCTATCTAGGGATTCACCAGTAGCTCACTTAGAAAAAAAAAAAATGGACATTTGTCTCTGCTATTTATAGCTTCAGGAAGAAGCTGCTGGAAGATAAGCTGTGAGTTGACTCTGACTCAAAGGCAAGAACTGATTTGCCAAAGATCTTGCCGAAGATGTTTTATTTCTTCCACACATCACTATGTGAGGTTGTTGTTAGGTGCCATCCAGTCACAGACCACTCATCATGAACAACAGATCTGAGTCTTGTCCTATCCTGCACCATTCTTATCCCTGACACACTTGATCCCTTTACTGCAGTTACTGTGACAATCCATCTCACTGAAAGTCTTTCTCTCCACTGACCATCCAATTTTCCATGCATGATATCACTTTCCAGAGACCTCTCCAGTCTTTAAATGGACATCTGGACTTTGCAGAGAGGTCCCTGACAGCAAAGCTATCCATCTTCTGACCTTCTGACTGCTGGTATGAAGGGAGTTGATTTTGTATTCAAGTAAGATGAAATCTTATCACAACTCAAAGGCATCAAATATTCTGTCATTTTTAATAATTCAGCTCTCAGATTCCTGATGTAAGCCATGGTTTTTTTAGTGGATTTTTTTCCCTTCAAATCACTGACTATGTATCATTGACAATTTCAATCTTTTGTCTATTATGATGTCACTTATTGGCCCAGTGATGAGAATTTTTGTTTTCTTGATGTTGAGATATATTTCATATAGAAAGCTATAAGCCATAATATTCTGCAGTGAGCTCCTCAGGTCGTGTTGATTTAGGCAAGCAAGATTGGGTCATCTGCATAAGGTGGAACAGAAGACAGCAAAGAGCAGCTCAAGAAGACAAAGTAAATATTATAATAGAATATGCAAAAAGTTGGCGTTAAAAAATAAAAAGGGAAGAATTTGCTCTGCATTTCTCAAGCTGAAAGAAATAAAAAAATTAAGTTTCAAGTTACAAAACCAAGAGATACTAGAGGAAAAAAATTTGAATGATCCAGAAAGCATCAAAAGAAGATGGAGGAAATATACAGAGTGCGGTACCAAAAAAGAATTTGTTGTAAGTGAAATATTTCAGAACTATGGAAATTTATTTCAGAATAAACGAATCAAATATAAGAACTGAAGCTATTGGATGAAATGGCATAGGGAAAAAAATCTCTCGAATGAAGTGACCTTTATTTAGTTCACATCTCATTTTTACCACTTACCAGTTAGGTGCTTTTTCATTATTTCCGTAGTGTCTTTAAACTGAATTTATCTAACTACAAAACAAAAAAAAGGTAGTATTAAATGAAGCTTTTGTGAGTTTTGACAAACAATATGTTGAAACCTTGCCCAATTCTTAAAACTCCAGATTCTTGGTGTAATTATTCTTTACAAAAAATTAAATATACTAATGTTTCAAGTCCTCATTATTATTTATGTATTTCTTTTATTGTAATTTGAATGAAAGTTAACATGTTATATTTTTCTCAATCATCCATTCATTCTATAACATATTTTATACTGCTTACAATGTCTGATCATTCATTAATCCCATATTCCCTTCCCTTCGCACACCTTAAATGTTTGCCACCTATTAATTAGCTATTCCCTACTTTCCCTCCTCAGTAATTATGTTAGATTAATTATCTCTAGATGTAAACATTTATCAAAATTTTATAATAGGAGTTTTACATCCTTATAATTTTTTTTACAAAACTAGTCAATGAAAAAATTATTCCTAAATCCTAATACCAATTTTTATTTCTTTCTTTAACGTATTGTATTTTTAAAGGATTTATATTAAATAACTTTTCTATTATGAGACGGTCACCTAATGTAAAATTCCTTTTGAAAAACTTCAGTATCTTGGCAAGTTTTATGTTCTGGCCACATTGTGTTTGCTTTTTATGACACACTTTTCAGTGAATCATGGTCATAAATAACTTTAAATGTGTTGTGTGGACAATAATTTTTTTTGCATATTTTAGTATCTTTTAATGAAAGTGCCTGGGATCCAGTAGTTGGAAGAGAGGGGCTTAGCTCAGAGAATCACTACAGTCCTTGCCTCATTGAAATGCTTATCTTTCCGGATAATCCAGGGTATTATTATCATAGAAAGGCTTGTGTGTCTAAGACATATTAGAAACTGTCTTTAACAATCATTTTCCATTACCAAAGGAGTTTGGGATAATGGAATGTGTAGTCGCTTTCAATTTGTGTCAAATTTTCTGATGTATTTGTACCACCACCATTTTATCAGCTTGTCACTTGAACAAATGAAGTTGCAAATTGCATCGACTTTTTTTTCATAAAATCATTGAAACTGTTTATTTTTAACATGACTTTGCTTCTCTTCTTTTTATTTATATCATGTAGCAGGCTTGGTTTTTTAACTTTCAGTGTCTTTGTCACTTATCAAGTAAGGCATTAAGGCCCAATTTCCTAGGGCTGATAGCTTAGTGGAGAAGCTTGCAGGCATGATGGGTGCGTTAAGGCTGAATGCAGATTGGAGCAATAAGCATGGGGCAATTTGATGAACTACCTTGCAGGGCGGATCAGAAAATTTCTGACATATCAGAAAAGTCATTATGTTCCTGTTATGTTCAATAGCCCAGTTGGCCTTAAAAGGTTACGGGTGATGTATGTTTTCATTATCTCCTATGGGCTTGAAGCCTCAGAAGACCCCAGATGGCTTATTCTGACTGCAATTCTCCTCATTTGCACCATGAAAAGGTCTGTCAGATGAAGCCAATATGTTTGTGAGGGTCAGTTTGCTCTGAGGAATATTGTTCTGTGATCTCTGTAATATTCTTTGCCTGAAAATCTACAAGGAGTTACCACCTGGGGAATAACAGAAAGCTCTTCAGAAGCACATCTTGATTTCCTAGATATTGGTGTGAAGACAGCAATGACTAACATCAGCAACAAGAGGAGCCAATGATTACAGAGACTATATTATGTGCTAGGCATGGCTTAAATTCTTGATTTTTTTCTTTACAATGCCCCAGACAATCAGACATAGTTTTTCTTCTTGATATTAAAAATTGAGAGATTCTAAGAAATTAGCTCTTCTCTAATCAGATTCCCTATACGTTTTAGAGAAAATGTTTAAATCCAGGATTGTTCAATGCTAAGAAGTTCTTCACAATTGCAAATAATCTTTCAACCAACATAGAAATTTAGTAGGGGAGAAAAAGAAACATGTGAAAAGTACTTAAAATACCACCATATGTATGTATGTATATATGTATGTATGTCTGTGTGTATATATATATAATTGTGTATATTTAAAGGGCAGGTTGTATGTATATATGTATGTGTATATGTATATATGTATGTGTGTATGTATATATATATATTTTTTTTTTAAGGGCAGGTTGTGTGGTTAGGTGTTCATTCTATGTCTGCCTCTTGTTGTTCCTAAGTACCACAGAGTTGATATTTTTGTCACAACATAGAACAGAACTATCCCATCAGATATTTTTTACTCTAATCCATATTATGGAAGCTGAGTCCCAGGTATCTCCCACAGTCACCAAATGTGTTTGAACAGATAACCTTTGGATTAAAAACGGAGACCTTAAATATTTTGCATCTAGGTCACCTCTGTGTATATCTTTGCCTTCATTCACTCATTTTCCTTGAGTCAAGACCCCTATAAAACCTTCAGATAGGTTTGTAGAGGCTCTAATCACACTGGAGGAGATTGCCCATCTTTCTGTAACAGAGTAGCTAGTAGATGTGAACCATCAGCTTTCAAATTGGTAACTCTAACCATTAGGCTATCAGAGCTTTCACTGTATATATTAGTAGGAAACAATTAAATATACAAAGGAAATGTCAGGAAATTTACCAAGAAGAGATAATATATCTGTGGAAATAATGATCTGAATGGGATGTGACAACTCATCTGTCAGTTTGCCATAATGTGGTAACTTGGGTGTTCTGTGATGCTGGAAACTACGCCTTTGTCATTGCAAATAGCAGCAGGGTCACCCATGGTGGAAAGGTTTCCATGAAGCTTTCAGGCTAAGATAGACTAAAAAGCCAGACTGGTTATGCACTTCTGACATAACAGGCCTTCGTTTTAAAACCCTATCCACAATAGAAGAACATTGTTGGATAAGGTGCCAAGGTTGAGCCCCTCAGGATAGAAGGCACTCAAAATGTGGAAGAATTGTCTCCTTAAAATAGGGTCAACTTTAATGACATAGATGGGATAAATATTTTACCCAGCGAAGAGCCTTCACGCACTAATGTGACAAGAGTAAAAATGCAGATAAACAGCTGCAAACAGTAAATGATAATTGGAACATGGAATGTATGAAGTATGACTTAGGAAATTTGGAAGTTGTAAAAAATTAAATGGAACACAAAAAGATAGATTTCTCAGGCATTAGTGAACTGAGATGGTATTGGCCATCGTGGATCCAAAACTTACAATCTCTACTATGATAAAAATGACAAATTAAAGAAAAGGGAGTGTCAGAAAAGCATATACAATGCTGTAAGCCATAGGTTGCTCTCCATATGCAGAAAAGAAAGTCCTGCTAATACAACCTTTACTCAAATATATACATCAACCATAAAAGCCAGTGATAATAGAATTGAGAATTTCTAACAAGTTCATGAGAACAAAAATATTACCTGCAGTGTATCTCAACTAAAGGTTAAAGGCAGATTTGACAATTGGACATTGATGACAGAAAACCAAACAAGTTGTTGAATGACATCAAGAACGCCATCCATAAAGAAAGCGAAAGTCATTAGAACTACAAGGAAGAGGGAAAACAGCCCAAATGGATGTCAGATGACACTCTGACTTCTCGTTGTTGTTGTTGTTGTTATGTGCCATCAAGTCTCTTGCGACTCATAGTGACCCTATGTACAACAGCCCTAAACCCTGCTCTGTCCTGTGCCAATCTCACTGTCTCTGACACACCAACCCCGATTACCCCAGTCACTGAATCAATCCACCTCATAGAGTGTCTTCCCCTCCTGCGCTGTTCCTCCACCTTCCCAAGCATGACATTCCTGTCCAAAGACAGGTCCCTCCTTGCAACATGTCCAAAATATGTCAGATGAAGCCTCAGAATCCTTGCCTCCAAGGAGCAGCTGGTTTTAACCCTCTGCAGGATGACCTGTTCATTTTCTTAGCAGTCCATAGTACATTCAATACTCTTTTCCAGCGCCACAGCTCAAAGGCATCAATTCTTCTGTTCTCCCTAATAATTGTCCAGCTCTCTGATGCATAGAAAGTGATTACAAAGACCATGGCCTATATCAGACATTCTGACTTACATTGGAAAAAAATGAAATACAACAAGGATAAGGAATGCTGAGATAGGAGATCTGAAAAAAAGGCTTCAAAAGACCACTTGAAAATAAAACGATAGATAATATAATGAAATGTGCAAGGAAATGGAGTTAGAAAACCAAAGGGGAAACACATACTCAGCATTTCTCCAACTGAAAGAACTAAGGAAAAGAAAAAATAAGCCTTAAGGTGTAATCCTGCAGGCATAAATGGGCACAATCTTGAAAGATGAGGGAAGCATCAAAGAAAGATAGAAGAAATACTCAAAGTCACTGTAATGAAAAGAATCGGTCAACAACGAACTATTTCTGAAAGTAGCTTATTAGCAAGGACCAATAGTACTTAAGGAATATGTTCAAGCTGCTCTGAAGGCATGGGGGGGGGGCGGGAATGGGCAAACAAACCCAACAACACAGAAAATACCAATTGAAGTACTTCAGGAACAGATGCAATGCTGGATGTGCTCACCAGTCTCTATTAATAATATGATAATTGTCACTACCTGGCAAACTGACTAGAAGAGATTCACATTTGTTTCTTTTTCCAAAAAATACACACAATACAAAAGAATGCGGGAATTATCAAACCACAATATTAAAATCACATATAAGTAAAATCTGGCTAACGATTTTTCAAAAATTGACAAGGAACTACCAGAAATTCAAACTGGATTCAGAATAAATCATTGTATGAAGGATATCAGTGCTGATGCTAGGTGGATGATGTTGGCTGAAGACAGAGAATACCCAAAACATGTTTATGTGTGTATTTTATTGGTTATGCAAAGAAATTTGACTGTGTGCATTATTAAAAATTATGGCTAACATTGAGAAGAATGGGAATGTTAGAACCTTTCATGTGCTTAGGTGAAACCAGTACATAGAACAAGAAGTGGAAAAAATGACTGGAACACTGCATGGTTTAAAATCAGGAAAGATGTACTTCAGAATTGTGTTCTTTCTCAACACCTGCTTAACTCGAATGCTGACAAATCATTTTAGAAGCTGGACTATATAAAGAAGAATATGGCATCAGGATTGACAGAATGAATACTCATCAACAAGATGAGTTATACAGATGTTACAACCTTGTTTGCACAAAACAAGAAAACCTTGATGTACTTGAATGCAGAAGATCAAGAACTTCTGCACATATTATATCTCAACATCAAGGAAACAAAAGTCTCATCACTGATTAATTAAGAAACATAGTGATAAGTGGAGAAATGATTAAAGTTGCCAATGATTTAACTTTACTTATGTCACAATCAAAATCCATGATAACAGTAGGCAAGAAGAAATCAAAGGGCATGTTGGATTGGATAAATCTACTGTCAGGAACTTCTCCCAAGTTCCTAAAGGGCCAAGATGTCAGTTTTAAGCCTAAAGAATACTTCTTCTAAGCCATAGTCTTTCAATTGCTTCTTATGTGTCTGAAAAATTGGATAATGTATAAAGATGACAGACACGAAGAATTGATACCACTGTATTGTAGTGTTGGAGGAGAGTATAGAATTTTCCATAGTCTGTCAAAAGAACAAACAAATCTGTCCTGATTGAGGTTCAACCAGAGCGCTCCTACAAGACAAAGATGGAGAAATGCCATTTCACTTAATGTGAGCTTATTTTGAGGAGAAATCAGTCCTTGCATAGAGACATCATACTGAGAAATACAATCAGAGAAAGAGGAAGACTCAATGAAATGAACTTACACAATGACTACCAAAAAGGGCTTGTGCGTGACAGAGACCGT
This sequence comes from Elephantulus edwardii, assembly GCF_000299155.1. Lineage (NCBI taxonomy): Eukaryota > Metazoa > Chordata > Mammalia > Macroscelidea > Macroscelididae > Elephantulus > Elephantulus edwardii. Next base: position 21,843,605 of record NW_006399775.1, on the reverse strand, counting down.
AAGAATGGAGCTGGATAGGGCAAAGTTTAGATCTGTTGTTTATAAGCTCACTATGAGTAGTGATCGACTCAATAGCACCTAACAACAGTAACAAAGTGGAATCATTTAGCAAAGGCTCTGAGTCTAAAAACTTAAAGTGCGCTGCTGAAAAAAAAAAAAGTCAAAGATAGGATGGGCAAACAATAGTCTTTTATGTTTTAACTTACAAAGTGGATACTATAGAAAAGTAGTGAATATATTAAAAACATTTATTTTTAAAATATAATATGAAGAATGCCCCTGCCTTATCTATAAATTCAGACATGAAATCATTTGTTATGATATACAACTTGACTCTCCTGGTTGTCTCCTGTTTTCTTGAAATCCAATTAAGACTGTTTATTTTGTTTGATTATTTTGTTGTCAAAAAAGAAAAGGGTTAACTATAAAAAAATAAAGTGTACCCATTTTAATATCATGTCTCATTCATGAACATTTGTGGTTGTTGTTATTTGCCATCGTGTCACCTGCATTTAATATCCTGTGTAGAGTAGGTCTAATCCTATGTATAATAGCATTAAATACTGACCTATCCTGAGCCAATCTCATTGTCTCCATCAGACCTAATTCTATTTCTCCAGTCACTGAGTCAATCCATCTCATCTAGGGTCTTCCTCTCCTGCTCTGTCTCCACCCTTCCAAGCATGATGTCCTTCTCCAAACACAAGTCCCTCCTGACTACGTGCCCAAAGTATGTGAGACAGAGCTTCAAAATCCTTGTTCCAGGGAGCAGCTTGCTTTCACCCTCTCCGGGACAGACCTGTTTGTTCTCCTGGAAGACCATGGTATGTTCAACACTCTTCTCCAGTACCACAACTCAATGACATTGATTCTTCTTCTACCATCCTTAGTTATTGTGCAGCTCTCTGAAGCATAGCAAGTAATTGTGAAGACTATGGCCTCTATCACTGGTAATTAGGAAAGATAAAATTGGTAAAATCAATTAATTCATGAAGCTGGACTCTTTGAAGAGGAATGTGGTATCAAAATTAGAGGAATACTCATGGACCACTAGTATTATGCAGAGAATGCAACCTTGCTTGCTGTAAGTGAAGAGAACTTGAAATGCTTGCTGCAGAAATTAAGGACTTCAACCTTCAGTATGGATTACATCTAAACATCAGGAAATCAAAGATCCTCACCACCATGCCGATAGATAGCATCATGATAGAAAGAAAAATAATTGGAGTTGTCAATGATTTCATCTTGGATTTATATACTTGGTACCCGCAGTCAGATCAAGAGGCTGCTATCATGAACCTCTCCAAAAGGCTGAAGAGCATTAATATCATCTTGAAGACAAAGATGTACCTGATTCAGGTCTTATTATTTTCAATCACTTGCTATGAACTTGATAGCTCACAACGAATCAGGATGATGAAAGATGGGTTGATACCTTTGCATTGTCTTGGAGAAGAGGACACTGAATATCGCATGGGCTGTCAAAATGACAAACAGATATGTCTTAAAAGAGTAACCAGAGTGCTCCTTGGATAGTGGAGCTTCATCTCTCATACTTGACATGTTGCTAGGACAGGGCATTCCTTTTTTAAAAGTTAAATTTTATTTTAATTGTGATTTTAACAGACATTTACAGAAAAGTTAGATTTTCATTCATTCATTGTGGCACATTTTAACCCCTTGCCCTTCCTCCTCTTCCTCCAGCGCACTTTTTTTTTAATATTCATTCATGATTGCACAATTACCTATTTCACTCATACTCCAGTCCTCTTTGCAATGATATATCCCTTATTCGGGACTGCTGTCATATATATAATGCCTAATCATAAATTTATTTTAGAGAATTCTTTCTTTTATCTGTTCCAATGCAATTGTTATTATCTATCAACTCTTATCCAATTATTCCTCCAACCCTCTATTTCAGACCTGCTTTATAATAGTGGTGCTATGAAGTATTTGTTCTCTCATGACTAAAAGGAATATCACACTTTTAAAGATGGAGGACAGTCAAAGAGAGGAATACCCCGATGAAATGGATAACAATAACAGTAATAATGAGTTCAAGTATGTCAGAGATGATAAGCCTGTCACAGAATTGGATAGGGTTCTGGTCTGTTACTCATAGTGTAGCTATGAGTTGTACTAAACTCAGCCGCACCTAACAACAGATAAGTTAATTCAATACACATTAAATACAGAGTAATAATTTAGCCCTGGAGACCTCAGTATCTGTTGTAGATTAATTATAAAAACCCCTCAACAAACTTCAGTGTTGTGAAGTCAACTCTGCAGATGTTTTTAGCACAAACATAACTGTATGTGATACATACTTAGAATATCCATCAGAATAATCCACTAATTGCTTTGGTCTTCAGAAAGATGCAAGTGTTCTTTCACTTAAAAATACCTTGTGAAATATATATATTTTTACTTAACATGAAGAGGGGCATTACCCACCCTATCCATATCTCTTAGAATGTTGTGCTTTTCTTTCAGAATAATTTCTCTTTTTTACATAAGCTTTTATTTCCAAAAATTTTTCGGACTTGAATACACTACCAAAATACGGATCCTTCAGAAATTCTGATAAGGATGTTCTACTAAAGATTGTTGTTGTTGTTGTTGTTGTTATGTCCCATTGAGTCACCTGTAACTCATAGTGACCTTATGTACAATAGCTCTGAATCCTTGATCGATCCGGAACCAGTCTTACCGACTATAACACACCTACCCCCATTACCACAGACAGGTACAATGTCAATCCACCTCATACAATTTTCTGGATGCTTTTGTCCTTCCGTTCTTCCAAGCATGATGTCCTTCTCCAAGGACTGGTACTTCCTGGTCACATGCCCAAAGGATATGAGACAGGACTTCAGAATTCTTGCCTCCAAGGAGAAAATTAGTTTCATCTTCTCCAGAACAGACCTGTTTTGGGGTTTTTGTTGTTGTTTTTTGGTTTTTTTTAAAATTTGTTTTTCCTCCCCCCGCCCCAGAAGCACATAGTATATTATAAATCTTCAGGATGTTCAGGAGTTGGTGCAGCATTATAAAGACTTACATAAGCAAACACAGAAATCTGTACAGATGAGGACACATCTGGAGTGTATTTGGGTCTAACTCCCCAAGAGCCACTTAAACAAATGCTGATTATTTTCTCTCATTTTGATAACACAACAATAAATATATCGCATTTGGATTTTTAAAAGATTTATTGCAGGAAGTTAAGAGGACTTGAAGTACTAGTTGTAGAATATAAAGGACTACACACTTCAATGTGGATTACATTAAGAAATCATGAAAATTGAAATCTTAACCACTAGATCAATAGAGAACATCTAGAAGTTATTGTTGATGCTAGGTGCCAACAAGTCAACTATAACTCATGGCATGCCAACCCTATGAACAACAAACCTGAGCCTTGATCGATCATGCATCATATTTATAATATTTTATATACTGGAATCCATTGTTCCAGACACTGTGTCAATAATGTAACCTGTTGAAGGTCTTCCTCACTTGGTAGATGGAGAAATGATTGAAATTATCAATTATTTCATTTCACTTAGAACTGCAATCAACATCTATGGTAACAGCCATCAAGAAATCAAAAACCATGTTGCACTGAGAAAACCTACTGTCAAGTAGAAATTTTAAAGTTCTAAAGAGCAAGGATGTAAGTTTAAAGACCAAGGTGCACCTGCTTCAAACCATAGTATTTTCCTTTGCTTACTATGATTCTGAAAGTAGGATGATTAATAAGGATGACAGAAGAATTGACGTTTTTGAACCATGGTATTGGAAAAACATATTGCTATCCCGTGGACTACAACAAGAATAAAGTCGTCCGTGTAGGAGGAAGTGGAACAAGAGTATTCCTTATAGGAAATGATAGGGGAACTTATATACTTTAGGCACTCTGTTCTGTTTTGGGTTATCAGTACAACTCACTCTGGACTATGCCACCAGAGTGCTCTACATAGATTTTGAAAGCCACCTATATGTTAAGCATAGGACTGAGAATATTAAAAAGTGAAATAGATACATACTTGATTTTACACGTTCAACAGCAGATTTGCTGTGATGTTCATACAAAATTTAGCTTTCCATGGTCTTCGTAATTACTTGCTGTGCATCAGAAATCTGGAAAATGACTAGGGATGACTAGAAGGATGATCTGTGGTCCTGTAGAAGAGTATTGAATATACCATGGACTGCTAGGAGAACAAACAGGTTCATCCTATAGAGAGTGAGACCAGGCTGCACCTTGCTGGCAAGGATTCTGAATCTCTGTCTGACATACTTTGGGCATGTTGAAAGGAGGGACCAGTCCTTGGAAAGCAACATCATGCTTGGGAGGATGAGTTGGATTGACTCAGTGACTAGAGAAGTGGGGGTAGATGCATCAGAGACAATAAGACTGGCCCAGGATAGAGCTGAGTTCAGAGTTTTGTACATAGGATTGCGATGAGTGACAATCTACTCAATGGCACATAGCAACAACAACATAACTCAAACACACAGCTTCTCTACAACCCTAGCCTTAACAAAATGCTCATATTCATATTGTCCTCAAATAGGAAACTACTCTTAATTAGCCCTCAACTGGGTCTCCATGGCTGTAATTTCAAGGAAGGAATCAACCTGAGAAAGTTTTCTGTTTTGTTTGTTGTTGGTTTTTCAATATACTTTGTTTTTCACACTGGACTTTTCCCATTTCCTTTATTCATTCCACCCTCCATCGTCAAATTGTGTGACCCAATGATTACCCTCTTATTGATCCTCACCTCTCTGCTCCTACCCTCCCCCACTTGGGTTCTGTACAAGTTTTAATATTATCATTCTATTTCTACAATAATGGTCTTATATAGTATTTATCCTATGGGACTGAGTTAGTTCACTTAGCATAATGCTCTCCAGTCCCTCCCAAGTTAGGTAGTGATTTTCAAAATCATTACTACTGCGTGCTGAGTAGTATTCCATTATGTGAATGTGTCATCATTTTTCAGTCAAATTGATTGTGATTGGACCTTTGAGCTGTTTTCACAATCTTGCAATGGTGAATAATGTTGCTATGAACATAAATGTACAAATCTTCATTGTGCCTCAGTTCTAATTTTCTCAGGGCCTATTACAAGCAGTGGAATAGCTGGGTCATATGGAATTTCTATGTCCAGATTTTTGAGGAAACGCCAAACTGTCTTCCAGAGTGGTTGTACCTTTTTACAAACCCACCAACAGTGTATAAGAGTTCCTTGCTGTCCTGTTAAACTTTGCCACTGCTACTGTGGTGGTACTGTATCTCATTGAGGTTTTTATTTTAATCTCTCTTCTTGCCAGTGATTTTGAGCATTTCATGATATGTCTGTTGGCCATCCGAATATCTTCCTCTGTGAAAAGTCTTTCCGTGTCTTTTGCCCATTCTGTAATTGGGTTATGAGTCTTTTTCTTGTGGAATCCATGAAAGTTCTATAACTTTTTATATGAGACCCTACGCTAAAATGGTACTGCTAAATTTTTTTTTCAGTGAATAGGTTTTCTTTTCACTCTATTGGAAAATGTTTTTGATGCTCACAAGGATTTAATCCTTAAGAGGTACCATTCATCAATTTAATCCTCTGCAGATTGGGCATTTCTGGCTGTATTTGACAATCTCTTTATACCACAGATTAGTCTGTCTAAACTGGATCCCAGTTTGTCTTTTATGAACTTTATGGTTTTGGATTTCCTCCAGGTTTCTTATCCACCTTGAGTTGACTTTTATTTATGATGTGAGATGTGCATCTTGTTTCAGCCTTCTGCGGGTAGCAATCCAGTTTACCAGCACCATTTGTTGATGAGGTCATTTCCCCATCTGATAGGTTTCATTTCCTTGTCAAATATCAGTTGACCATATATACATGGGTTCATTTCAGTGTTCTCAATTCTGTTCCATTTTTCCATGTGCCTGTCATTGGACTTGCACCGTACTGTTTTGGTTACTACCACCGTGTAGTAGATTTTTAGATCAGGGAATGCAGTGCCTTCCACCTCATATTTGTTTCTTGCAAGTGTTTTGCTTATCTAGGGTACCTTTCCTCTCCAAATAAACTCAACAATTCCCTTTTCAATCTCCTTGAACTGAAATTAGTGTCTGGATTGATATTGCTAAGAACATGTTGATTGTTTTGTGTAGGGTTGTCATTTTCACAATATTGAATCTTCATTTCAGTAAACAAGGATATTTTCCCATTTATTTAGGTCTTTCACTGTGTCTCACAGAAAGGTTCTGTAGTTTTCTTTGTATAGGTCTTTTTTGTCTCTACTTAGGTTCACTTGTAAGTATCTCAGTTTGTCATTGGCTATTGTAAATGGTGTTGCTTTCCTGGTTTCCTTCTCTGAGTTCTGTTTCTGTAAATTACTTCATTTATGCAAAGCATGTAATTTATCCTTCATGTTTGATGCAAAGCTTTGCTTGGTAAATGATCTTTGGCTGTCAATTGTTTTCTCTTAACTTTCTGTATATATGCCATCCCCTTGTATTTTTACTTCCGTGGTTTCTGCTGAGAAACGAGAACTTAATCTGTTTCCCTTTTGTACGTGACTCATTGTTTTGCTGATGCTGCTTTTGGTATTATTCTATCTTATCTTTTAATTTGAAGAATTTGACTATTATGTGTTTTGATATTTTTCTCTTTTGGGTCTAGTCTATTTGATGTTCCCTGTACTTCTTGACCTGGATTTCGCCATTCTTCAAAATACCTGAGAAGTGTTCTTCTAGTACTTCTTCCACAATTTTCTCAGTGACTTTCTTGTCACTCCCATTTTCTGGAATTCCAATCCTATCTGTGTTTTTCTTTTGATGTCATCCCACAGGATTTTTATGTTTTCTTCATTTTCTTTATATCTCATCTCTGATTTTTCTTCTAATATATTTCCAGTAAGGCTTTTGTCTTTCAGTTCACTGACTCTTTGTTCCATCTCTTCAGTTCAACTCTTTTGTCCCGCCAGCATGTTGGACACTTCTGCCATTTCTGTCTTAATATGCTGGATTACATTTTCCAGATTTTTGTTATTTCTAGTACTATTTTTGTTGTACCTTCTTGTCATGATTTTTAAAATTTTCTTCAATTCTTTCTTTTGCATTTTATCCCATAACTGTTTAAATTGCTCCACATCTATGTATTTCATCAGGATGACTGTCTCTGGGGATTTGCTCTCTTAATGACTTCCATTGTTTTTCTTAATTTGCGTCTTCATCTGTAGCTGTTTAAATCACTCCACATCAACATCTTTCTTCTGGTTCTCTCTATCTGAGCTATTAATAGGCTCTACCTTTTTAAGGTTAAGTTATTATTTTGTTTTTACATGATGACTGAAGCAGATCATTGCTTTCTTGTCTTTAGGTAAGTCTTTTCTTAATAGATGTTGGATTGTTATAACTATATAATGTCCTAGGTTATGTTTTGTGAAGGACCTGTATATTGGTGCTCCTCCTCTTTGGGAACACCATCCAAAGTAAGATGACTGTTGCCCTCCAGAAACTATGGCTTCACAAGCCTTTTCTGCTTGAGCTTAAGAAATGCCATGTGATGTAGCTAGACAGCCATATTTAAGACCTTCCCTCTAAGTCTCCAGAGTTCCCACATGGTGGATTTCAGTATTATTAAGGTTAGACTAATTTTAAGATTAAATTTAGCTCTAAGATTGGTCAGACTTAAAACATTTACCCATCTCTGTTTTGAAAAGTAAGCTTTATATAGTTAAACATAAAGTTAAACAGCTAAACAATTTGTTTAATAATCTAGGCATTTTACTAAAGTCTCTTAGTTCTCCAGAGACAGTTTCCAAAGAACAGTTTTAGGTTCAAGGGTACTTCAGATTGGAAAATTCCTCAGTGTCATGAAATATATGGCATCTTCCATCTTGAATTTCAGTAAAGTATTGACTGCTTAGAGTTCTCTCTGCATTAAGTCACTGCTAACTTGGTGAATGTTTAGTCTACTTCTGTGATTGTGTACATTGACTAATGTGTACATTCCCTGTCACTTAATTTCTCTGTGGGCTTGGCAAGACATGACAGTCCTCTGACTTTCAATATACTTACATTTAAAATTGTTGTTGTTGTTGTTATGTGCCGTCGAGTCGTTTGCGACTCACAGTGACCCTATGTACAACAGCCCTAAACCCTGCTCTATCCTGTGCCAATCACATTGCCTCTGACACACCCATCCCGATTACCCCAGTCACTGAATCAGTCAACCTCATAGAGGGTCTTCCCCTTCTGCGCTGTCCCTCTACTCTACCCAGCATGATGTCCCTCTCCAAAGACCTGTCTCTCCTTGCAACATGTCCAAAGTATGTCAGACGAAGCCCCAGAATCTTTGCCTCCAAGGAGTAGCCTGGTCTAACCCTCTCTAGGATGAATCTCCTTTATACATTTGTTTGAGAATAAAGGGAACTAGCAAATAAGGTGTATTTGATGAGCTCTCTAGTTCGTTCCTGAGGTTAGCTCTAATGCAGTCCTTGAAGAGTGGCTCTCAGGAAAAAAAATAATCCCTCTTAATGTGATTTTATTTTTTTTAGTTCATTTGCTTAACTAAGTACTGAGTAACATTTGGTGTCCCATTAAGACAGTAGAATTAGTGGGTCACTGAGACCTTACTTGATATCTCTTTGAGTATATTTCAATACTTGATATACAGAGAAGATCCATGCCTTTAAAAAAAATGAAGATTAGTATTAAACATCCTGCAGGGTAATATCAAGTGTAACATTGTCCTGAATGTAATTTTAATAAATTAATATAATGTTGATATTCAATATCCCTGGTTTTCATATGGTTCTCTCAATGCCCCAAGTGACTTCCTTTAATGCATGATTTTATTTTTAGACATACAAAACCTAGTAATCAGAAGGTGTGATGTGTAGAGCTGTGGCTAGCATTTTGAACAAAATCTGGCTTTTGAATTTCTTTTTTCAGTTTAAATTTATTTTCTGTGAGTCTACTTTACTAGTCCTAAAACTAAGCCTATTGTTGAATTCCCTAAATTACCTATTTATTCTTTGTTCATTGTTACATCTTCATTACTTATTGAATCTGTGTATCTCTTTACTGCAAAAGTTGTGAGTGTAGATATCAAATATTATTTACTAAAAACTATGTCCCCTTCATGTCTGACAGATCTTGGAAAATAAGAGTAAATGCTCTCGATAAACATTTATGGAATGAATGAATGCATGAGTAGACATTTAGTTAAAAATAAAAAAACACAACTTAAACAAATAATATGTATTATAGGACAAATATAGAAATTCTTCAAATTCTTAAACTGATCAAAGAGGAAAGTTTGGGGGAGAGTTTCAATAAAGAAAACTGAGGGAGAAATGGATAGAAGTAATAGTGATTGTTTTTTAACTTTAAGCTATTTAGGCAAAATATTCCATGCATGCTATGGTTCACTCATAAAATTTTAGCATTTAGTTCATTAAATTGAAGAACAGAATTTATATAGACAAGTAAGTATTTACAAATTCAGTTTGCTTTCAGATATTTTTCATCTTTGATACAAATTTAGTTCCAAGATACTGACCTTTAAATAAAAGAAACAATTTATAATTTGTTGGATGATGAGCTTCAGAAAAAAAAGATTGAGATTAGAAAATATCATCTATGGTGCAATAAAGTAAGTAGAGTGATATTATGATAAGAGGGCTTGATGTCCTTTAAAGAATAGCATAGAAAGGGGAAGGAGGAACAAAAGGAACCATAATTAGATTTGCTGAACATTTGCAATGGACCAATCCCTAAATCTGGCTCCTAGAGTGACTCTCGCTGAACTTTCATAACATTATTGAAGTTGATATTATTCTCATTTCTAAAGTCAAACCAATGACCCAGTTAGAAAAATGGCTTTTCAGACCCATTTTTTGTTTTGGAAGTCCAGGGTCTGTCAAATTCTTCTTCTATCGTCTTTAGTCATAGTCCAGCTCTTGGATTCTTAGCAAGTAATTGTGAAGAACATGGCCTGGATCAGGCTCCTCTTGGTCTCTAGACTGACATCATTGCTCTTGAGTACTCTGGAGAGGTCCCTGACAGTAAACTTTCCCAGTGGAATTTGTGTTTTGACTTCTGATTTCTAGTACTAAGAGTGTTGATTGTGGATCCAAGCAAGATGAAATTGTTAACAGTTTACATTGGGAAATTCTGCTGTCAGAGACTTCTCCAATCTCATGAAGAGCAATGATGTCAGTGTAAGCAATAAGATGTGCATGATTCAAGCCATGGTTTTCCTTATTAACTGTTTTGCATCTGAGAGCTGGACAATGAATAAGGATGGCATAGAAAGAACAGATGCCTATGAATTGTGGGCAATACTGAATATCCCACGAACTGTTAAAAGTACAAACAATGTATTCTGGAGAAAATGTAATCAGAATACCCCTTTAAGACAAAGATGGCAAAGCATTATCCTACACATTTTGGGCATGTTGTTCAAAGGGACTATTCTTTGGGAAAGGATGTCATGCTTGGAAAGTAAAGGGTCAGCGAAAGAGAGGAAGACACTGAGTGAGATGGATTGATATAGTGACTGTGGCAATGGCATCTAGTGTGAAGGGGATGTTAAGGATGGTACAGGATAGGACAACATTCATATCTATTGTCTATAGGGTCATGATGAATTGAACTCATGTTGAGGGCACTTAACAACATGAACAAGAGCTAAATCTGGTGCAAGATTTAAGCTCTTATAAGTTAACTGTAAGATTGGCAGTTCTAATACACCCAGCAGCTCTGTGGGAGAATAAACTGGTGATTTGATCTCCGAGAGACTACATTCTAGAACACCTCAAGGAGTAGCTCAAATCAGTCACAGGGAATTTCTATGAGTTGTAATCAGATTGGTGGTACTTAACAAACGTAAAAAATTAACACAATGAGAGTAGAACTGAACTCGTTTTTCCTGCCCCAAAAGGTAAAGTGTCCCCATAAAAGGTTAAAAAGTCCCCATAATTCAGACTATGTAGAAAGCTCTTTTTAAAATAAAATAAATGGATTGCTCTGCAATAACTATCTTATGTAGACGTTCGCCCTTCCTCTTCTTTACTAAGCAAAAGGAAAGTTCTTCAAATGGAGAAAATATTTTTTTTATCGCTATTCTACTAGGTACCCTTCAGTTCAACCAAAATCCCTTCAGAATTTATCTTCCATTATCCAACCCTTGATCTGACAAGCTTGTGTCTGAAGCTTTCTTGGCTTCTGTGATTCCAAACATGTCAATTGCTGACAATTTTTTT
>NW_006399775.1:21801202-21830986 GCF_000299155.1 Elephantulus edwardii | reverse complement strand
ATAGAGCAGGGTTTAGGGCTATTGTACATAGGGTCGCTATGAGTTGCAAACAACTAGACGGCACATAACAACAACAACAACAACATTATTCTAGGATGTGGACCACTGTTTTCTAATTAGGTGATCAAACTTCAGTATTACACTTATTAGTATCCACATCAGGTTTATCTGGTTACTTAGTGATAAAGATTGTTCTGCCAACTGAAAGAAATGTGGTTCAAATCCACCAGCTGTTCTGTGAAAGAAAAGTGGGAAATTGCTTCCAGTGCAATTTATTGCTTCTGAAAACCCACTGGAAAGGTCAGTTATTAGCTGTGTCCTACCTGACAAAGTATATCAACACAATAGTTTTATCACATTCAATAGAAGAAAAAAGGAAAACTAAAATTGACTTTAATAATATTTTGATTACTCCAGTAAAGATATCCAAACTACTGTGATTTCTATGTGGAATTAATGACCTAGGAAACCTCAAAAGAATATGGAAAAATACATAGAGTCACTGTACCAAAAATAATTGAACGGCATTAAAACATTTTAGGAAGCATCTTATGAACAGGAGCCAATGGTAATGAAATAACAAGAAGAAGACGAAGCCAATGATGAAAAATAAGGCCCCAGGGATGGATGAAATACCAACTGACATGATCCAACTAACAAATGTAAAGTAAGGATGTAAATGTAAATTTTAATGACAGGAAGCATGGAGGACACGTGTTTTACCGACCTACTTGAACAGATCCATATTTGTTCCCATTACCAAGAAAGATGATCCTACAGAATGTAGAAACATTATCATTAATATCACATGCAAGCAAAATAGTGCTCAAGATAATCTCAAATTGATAAATTTTAATTGCATTTCAACATCAAGAAGAAAATAGTCCTCACCAAGGGACTGATAAGCAATATCATAATAAATGGAGAAATGATAAAAATTGTCCATGATTTCATTTTACTGTGATCATCAGTCAACACGCCTGGAACCAAAATTCAGATCAGGGGACATATTGCGTTGGGCAAGTCCACTGTCAGGGACTTCGACATCTCCAAAATAGGAGCAGTGAGGTTGGGTTGAAGATTAAAGTGTACCCGACTCTGGCCATCATTTTCTCTGTCATTTGCTATGCCTCTGAGAGGTGGACAATGAATAAGATAAGCCAAAGAATTCATTCCTTTGAAATGTGGTATTGAAGAAAAGTACTGAATATCCCATAGACTGTCAAAAGAAAAAAAATATATGTCTTGGAAAAAGTGTAGTCAGAATATTCCTTGCAAATAAGGATGGCAAAGCTTTGTCTTACATACTGTGGACATCTAACTAGGAGAGGCTGTTCCTTGGAAAGGAACATCTTGGAAAGGCAGATGGTCAGGGGGTAAGAAGAAGCCCCTCAATAAGATGGATTGACACAGTGACTGAAGCAATGGGTTCACGTGTATCAGAGAAGATGAAGTTGGCACAGATAAGATGGGGTTCGTATCTGTTCTTCATTGGGTTACTATCAGTCATATTGGACTCAATGACACCTAACAGCAACAACGATATTAAAAAAAATGAGATGCTTTCTTATGTTAAATACAAGATACAGCGTGTGGTGTGTTTTTTTCACTCCTCAGTTCAGTCCAGCTACATATCAAAGGGCCTGTAGCCATGGAGGGTCTAGTAGCTGTTTTATTCTAGCTAAGACTACTAATAGACTTTCTCAGGCAGAAAAACTTAGGGACTTATTCATTATAAATACCAACAGGCCCACTCTTCTCTCTTCCGTACGGCTGACCTACTTCTCCTGGACTCGGTGCTCCAGGATATGAAGAACACAGGATTCTGAGTTAAGTACTGGAAAAATATTGCTCTGCCACTTACTGAGAGCAAGTTCTGAAACAAGTTAGTTAATGTGTCTGAGTTTTGTGTTTTTTATTTCAAAAATAGGGAAACTGTGACCTAGTTCACAGGGCTGTGATAAGTTGTATCTGAAGCCGCTGGTGCATGACAGTTGTTTTGTAGGTAGATGCTTTGCGAATTAAAATTTCATCTCAGTGTGTGTGTATGTGCGTAGTTTTCTAAAGAATGCATTTTTTTACATGTAGAATGTTCCATTTTTAAAAAAATAATACCCTCAGTTCCTTCCTAACAGAACTATATCTCTCCTCTGATGCTATCATGTTTCCCTTAACTGTGTATTCAAAATAGTGAACATGAATTAGTCAATCACAGACTCTTCCTGAATCTGTAATTGGTATGGGTCTCACAGGTTTTCGTGTATTTATTATGTTTGCTGATACATTAGGATTTCCCACAGAATGACCTCTGTCAGTTAATTGGACTTATTTATAAGCTTTTTAAAATTACATTTTAAACAGTAGTTGAAATAGTAATTGGAAAATATGATCTTGATGATAGAAATGAGGCTGGGAAGAGAATGATAAAATTTTGTATTTTCAATGATTTATTCATTGCAAATACCTTTTTAAAAAGACACAAACAGCAACTTTACGCATGAACCTCACCTGATGGGCTGTATCAGATTGGCTATATCTGTGGAAAGAATTGGTGGAGAAGTTCCATATTGGCAGTCAAAACTAGGCCAGGCTTGAGCTGGGGGCAGACAATCATTTAATTGCAAGTTCAACTTGAGGCTGTAGAAAATTAAAACAAGTCCAAAAGAACCCAAAATATGATCTTTATTCCATCTGAATTTCAAAATCATCTTTTTTTTCTTTCATCCAAATAATCTTGAGGATAGGATTGAAGCATTGAACACCAATAATTGAAGACCAGATGAGTTGTGAGAGAATATCATCCATGAAGAAAGCAGACAGTCATTACAGAGAGAGAGAGAGAGAGAGAGAGAGAGAGAGAGAGAGAGAACAAGAGAGCAAAAGAGAGCAAAATGAAACAAAGTGAATGTCAAAACACTAAACTGCTGAGAAGCCAAATCAAAAGGAAAACATGCTGAAGTAAAAGAGCTAAACAGAATAAAAGAGTAGCTCAAGAAGACAAAGCTAAGTATTATAATGGAATGTGCAGAGAGCTGGAATTGGTGAGTTAAAAGGGTAGAACTCGCTCTACATTTTTCAAGCTGAGAGAGCTGAAAAAACATACTTAAGCCTTAAATCTCAATACTGAAAGATGCTATGGGTAATATACTGAATGATCCAGAAGCAACAAAAGAAAATGGAGGGAATGCACAGAATCACTGTACCAAAAAGCATTAAGTTAGCATATTTAAAGAAGAAATCAGAGAGAATGATAGAAAGCTTAATGCAACTTTATTAAAGGGGGTGGGGGAGAGAGCTCCTGGGCAAGTTCCTCATTCTGGAGATGCATAATGGGAAGTCACACTGGGAACTTATTGGGGAGGATTTTTATAAAGAGAGCCTTTAGGGAGGGACATTCCACTCTGATTCATGAGCCACCTGCTAGTTCAGCCAGAGAGAGAAGGCCATTTGCTCTTCTTATCAGGAGCAGGTAAGGCCATCAGTGTTAGTGTTCTGAATGCTTCATTCTTCTCTTGTGCCTCCTTAGCTCAGACTGAATGATCCAGAAGCATCAAAAGAAAATGGAGGAAATATACAGAATCACTGTACCAAAAAGAACTAAATTTGAGGAAGTTTCACAAGAGCAGGAGTCAATGGTCATGAAGGAGGAAGTAAAAACTACATTGAAATTGTTGACAAAAAATCAGACCCAGGAATTGATTACACACCAAATGAATTTTGATTAATAGATGCAGCCCTGGATGTTCCCACCAAGACATTGTAGTACAGTTGTCTGGCAAACAGATTGAAAGAGGTGAACAATAATTAACAACATCATTACTAATATCTGTATGCAGAACAGATCATCTGAGATGCTGGGCTGTACAAGGAGGAATATGGCATCAGGATTGGTGGAAGAATTGTCAACAACCTGCGTTATGCAGATGACACAACCCTGCTCACTGAAACTGAGGAGGACCTGAAGCACTTGCTGCAGAAGGTTAAGGACTGCAGTCTTCAATATGGATTGAAGCTCAATATCAAGAAAACAAAGATTCTCACCACTGGGCCAATTGACAGCATCAGTATGGGTGGTGAAGAGATTGAGATAGTTAACAGTTTTAGTTTGCTTGGCTCCATACTCAACACTCTTGGTAACAGCAGCCAGGAAATCAAGAGATGAATTGCATTGGGAAAGTCAGCTGTGAGGGACCTCTCAAGAGTACTGAAGTGCAACGACGTCAGGCTGGAGACTAAGGTGTGCCTGATCCAGGCTATTATAGTCTTTGCAATTATGTGCTGTGCATTGGAGAGTTGGACAGTGAATAGGCATGATAGAAAGAGAATTGATGCCTTTGAGTTGTGGTGCTGGAGAAGAGTGTGGAATATACCATGGACTGCTAGGAGAACAAACAGGTTTGTCCTGGAGAAGGTGAAGCCAGAATGTTCCCTGGAGTCAAGGATTCTGAAGCTTCATCTGACATACTTTGGACATGTTGCAAGGAGGGACTGGTACTTGGAGAGGGACATCATGCTTGGGAGAGTGGAGAGATGGCACAGGAGAGGAAGACCCTCGATGAGATGGATCGATTCTGTGAGTGGAGTGGTGGGAATGAATGTGTTTGAGACCGTAAGGTTGGCACAGGATAGAACGGCATTTAGGGCTCTTGTACACAGGGTCGCTATGAGTCAGAAATGACTCGATGGCACGTAACAACAACAACAACAGCAACATCACAAGCAATCAAAATACTGCTGAAGATCATTTAAAAATGGCTAGAACAGTACAGAAATAGGGAACTGCCAGGAGTTCAAGCAGGATTTAGAAGAGGCCTTGGCATCTGATATCATTGCTGATATAAGACGGATCCTGAAAGTGAGCAATACTAGGAGAATGGATACTTATGCTTTAGTGAGTAAGCAAAGGCATTTATTTGACTGTGTGGATCATAAGTTATGGCTAACGTTGAGAGAAAGGGGAATTCCAGAGCACTAAGTGTGCTCATGTGAAACTAGGAGATTGTTATGTGAAAATAGGAGATTGTTACGTGAACAGAGCAAGGGAACACACTTGTTGTTGTTGTTATATGCCGTCGAGTAGCCTTCAACTCATAAAAACCCGATGTACAATAGCCCTAAAACCTTCTCTATCGTGTGACAGTCTTATTGTTTACGACGCACCTATTCCCATTACCCCAGTCACTGAATCATTCAATCTCATTGAGGGTCTTCATCTCTTGTGCTGTCCCTCATCCCTCCCAAGGACTGGTCCAGCCTTGCAAAATATCCAAAGTATGTCAGACAAAGCATGATTTAAAATTAAGAAGGAGGTGCATCAGGGTTTTATTCTCTTTGCATACCTATTCAATTTGCATGCTGAGTCAGGATGTGTGAGGATGTCACAAGATAGGATAGGTTTCAAACCTGTTGTTCAAAGGGCCATTTGGGTCATATTCGACTTGATGGCACCCAACAAGAACAATAGCAGCTTTCAGATAAAGTGCTCTGTAGCTATGAGTACTTAAAAAAATACAAAAAAACCATACAAATACTTATACCAGTAACAAACTAAAAAACAAAAAGCAAAAGAAAGACAAAAATTTCCACTTCTCAGTTCACCTCCACTAATGAAGAGATACACACACACACACACACACACACACACACACACACACGGTTCCTTCACAACTCCTCTTGGTTCTAAGCTTAACTATCTGAGTCTCTTTGATCCAATTCCAAAAACAGCTGGATGTTTGTGAATGGTTCTGTATGTCATCATATGCCTATAGTATATATTTATGTATATATATGTACATATACCTATGTATATATATGCGCATGCATTTAATACACATCTATACTGAGGAGGACCTGAAGCATTTGCTGCAGAAGGTCAAAGACTACAGCCTTAAATATAGATTGAGGTTCAATATAAAAAATACAAAGACTCTCACTATTGGGCCAATTGCCAGCATGATGATAGACAGTGAAGAGATTGAGATTGCTAACAGCTTTAATTTTCTTAGCTCCACAATCAACATTCTTGGTACCAGTAGCCAGATAATCAAAAGACTAATTGCACTGGGAAAGTCTGCTGTTAGGACATCTCCATAGTACTAAAGAGCAACAGTGTCAGTCTGGAGACTAAGGTGCACCTGATCCAAGCCAAGGTTTTCACAAAACTGACAATGGCTAGAGATGATAGAAGAAGAATTGATGCCTTTGAGCTGTGGTGCTGGAGAGGAGTATTGAATAGACCATGAACTGCTAGAACAAACAGATTCATCCTATAGAGAGTGAGACCAGGCTGCTATTTGGAGGCAAGGATTCTGAAGCTCTGTCTGACATACTTTAGGCATGTTCAAGGAGGGAACAGTCCTTGGACAG
This sequence comes from Elephantulus edwardii, assembly GCF_000299155.1. Classification (NCBI taxonomy): domain Eukaryota; kingdom Metazoa; phylum Chordata; class Mammalia; order Macroscelidea; family Macroscelididae; genus Elephantulus; species Elephantulus edwardii. Next base: position 21,824,620 of record NW_006399775.1, on the reverse strand, counting down.
GGACATCATGCTTGTGAGGGTGGAGGAATAACGCAAGAGAGGAAGATCCTCGATGAGATGGATTGACTCAGTGACTGGTATAATGGGGGTTGGTTTGTCAGAGACAATAAGGTTGACTCAGGATAGAGCAGGGTTCAGAGTTCTTGTATATAGATATATTATGAGTCTCAGGCAACTCGACTGAACGTAAGAACAACAACATATATAGATATATGTATGTATATGTATAATATGTATGTTGTTGTTGTTAAGTGCCATCGAGTCGCAGGCGACTCCTAGCGACCCTGTGAAAGAGAGCACTCGGTTCTTGGGTGCCTTTCATCCTCTCTCCAGGTTCATAGGGTTTCTGGAGGAAAGCTATTATGGAAGTGGATGCTACTCCTCCTTCCAAATAATATGTAGTGTGTGTGTGTGTGTGTGTGTGTGTGTGTGTGTGTGTGTGTGTGTGTGTATGGACGTATAAAAGGTCCATAAAAGTAACAGTCCTGTATTCAAAACTCTTCCCACTTGTCTTCATCTGAGAAGACACAGTATTACTACCTCTTTCCTTGTTACCTCAGAATCAAGGTTCTACCACAATTACTGCTATTCAATTGATTCTGACTCATAGTGATCCTTCATTGGGTTTTGGAGCTCTAGATCTTACTGGGAAGAGATGGTCTATTCTTCTCTTGGGAAACTTCTGGGGCACTGGAACTGCTGGAGGCACATGGATTTCAGTTAGTAATGTAACACACTATGGATTCTAAAGTTCCTTTAGTTTAGATCCAGTCCCAGAATAAAGTGAGACTCTCCAGCAGAATTAGCATAAAAATTTATGTTTACATAAAACTCACTCACTCATTGTTCCGAGTCAGATCCATGTCATAGCTGACCTTCCACTGAGTTTCTGTTTTATAAATTGCACAGGAGAAGACTGTTCATTTTTCTCCTGGAAAGCCACTATTTGTGTAACTCCATATAGATTATGCCACCATAGCTCCCTTTAAATAAAAAAGCATGTTCAATAAATTACAAAAGCATGTTGAATGGACAGTGTTGAAATATGCAAAATTTTTGTTTGATTACTAATATTTTTTTCAGTCAAACTTTACAATATTTGCATTCTGACTCATCTTCTGAAGGGAAAACCATTTCAGAGCAAGATTCTTCTATTCTGGCTATAGTTTAGGGTTTTTTTTATTTTTATCTTCCAAAATATTAGTTAGTAACAAAGTATATTTAAGAAGTAATCCATATTCTAATTGTGATAACATGGTGTTTATTAATTTTAACAAACAGGATTGCTAATAAATATGTATACAGGCAACTGCAGTTTTAATATACTTTTTTCAAAGAGTTAGAAGAAAATAAAAGAACAAAGAATGTAAATAAATCTATGCATCAATATATCAAATATTTAAAAATATTTAAATATTTTATTTTGTAACATTAATTATAAAGCCTGCAAAACCCACACTCTACCTTTTCCTTTCTGTGATTCTTGTTTCCATTGATTGTTTTAATCTCCTCCTCTTTGCCTACAAAACTTTAACCTTGGGTAAGTGCAACAGTTTTCTCAACTTCTATAGGTAAAGCCTGGGTGTAGATTCTATCTCTTGTTGACTCTCCAAAGGATATCCAGGCTTATACATATTGATCGGGAGAAGACAACTCAACTACCTCATGTGTAACAACTTGTAGTTTTGAACCTCTTACTTTTTGGTTATCAGTATGCCTGTAATATGTAACCAGTGTGATATTCATCTTGTACTGGTAAGAAAATATACTGCAATACCAAAGGCATGTCATTCAAATCCACCAGATGCTTCATGGGAAAAAGATGAACAGTCTCCATTCATGTGATTTACTGTCTAGGTAAAAACCTGCTGTTGGCTCAGCTATGGGTTAGTTCTGACTTGACTGTGTACCACCACAGCATGAGTATATGTAATAAAGAGTGTGTGCCTCCCAGGTGTTATTATTCACCTTGTAGTCCTATTGTTTCATGTTTCACTGAAAGTGCTCCACTACCAGGGGAGAGTTGTAGTTTCAAGTCTTTCTCAAGCCTCACCCTTGGAAGTGTATTCTTAAGCTATAAATGTCAGCTTTATTTCTCAAAGTGTTAATATATGTATTAGAAAATACCATTTGTTTTCAGTACCAATTCTCTAATGTGCCACTCTCTGTGTGACCTTGGCAAGTCTCTTCATGTTTCTGATACTCACTCTCTTTCTCAAAACACTAAACAAACAATAAAAACGACCATTTAAAAAATCCATAACTATTTTCCAATGTTGTTATACTTTCATACTTTTTTTCATACTCTTTGCTGTTTAGTAAGAACCAAGTAACAGCCTACCTTTTTCTGGAGGCCGTGAATTGCACAAAAAGAGATTACACATCTTTCTCAGAATCACTAGTGAATTTGAGTTGACAGAGAGGTATTGCCTTTGTGTTAACAACACAGTCGTCTATGAACTATATCATTGATGGGCACTGAAAGTTGACTGAAGATGTGGAGACAACATGCAAAATATAAGACATCAGAACTATTTGTTTGCTCAATGTAGTTTAATGAGGTTCCTGTGGGTCTTAAATATATATCAATCTGGGTTAAAATCTTGGTTTGGTGCATTTAAATTTAATGATAGAATTATGAAATTGGCAAATAAGACTGAATATACAATGGATTGCCTCAAGAATAAGTAAATCAATCTTAAAAGAAAAACATTATGATAATTATTAAAAGGGAGAATGTGAAGACTTTTGCTTAACTTTTGAAATACCAAGAGATAATTAGAAAAGTATTACATGGTTGGTAAATTAGTGAGAAAGGGAATTCAAGGAGATGCCAGTAGGCAATATCATGATGGATATACAAAGGATTGAAACTGTTAATGATATTATCTTGCTCAGATCCACAATCAAGGAGATAAAGAGATGCATTACTTTGAGTAACTCCTTTGTCAATGATCTCTCCAAAATACTGAAGAACAGTGTATCAGTCTGAAGACTAAGGTGTATGTGATTCACACCATGGTCTTCTCAATTACATGGCATGTATCTGAGAGCTGGACAATGAATAAGGATGACAGAAGAGGAACTGATTCCTTTGAGTTGTGGTATTGGAGAACAGTACTGAATAATCCGTGGACTGCTAAAAGAATGAACAAATATGACTTGGAGAAGGTGTAGCCAGAGAGCTTCTTGGAAGCAAGGATGACAAAGCTTTGTTCTTATACTTTAGACTTGTTACTAGGAGAGGTTACTTCTTGAAAAAAGATATCATACTTGGAAGGATAGAGGGTCAGTGAAATATTAAGACCCTCATCAAGACATATTAACGTGGTGATTGCAGCAATGGGCTCACGTGGATCAGAGAGGGCGAGGATAGCACAGGATTCAGATCTGTTGTGCTTAAGACCACTGTGAGTCAGACTTATCTCAGTAGCACCTAATAACACTGAGGACAACAACAACAAACTAAATAAAATGGATTGACCCAGTAGGTGCACTAATGGACAAATAGAAAATTATGAAGATGATGTAGGATCATATGTTATACTTAAAATTGCCATTAATGGACACAGGCTCAGCAATAACTAATAAGTTCTGTGGCTTACAAAATGTATCTAACAATCAAAACATCTTTTATTATCTTTGGAGTGATTGCCCTCAAAGTGACAAATTAGAGGAAAATTTTCTAATTCCTTAAATTTTGTTAATACTGACCTGAATGTGTGATCCTCCATAAATCACCCTGTTGGGTGCTGTTGCATATCCTCAACTCATAGTGGCCCTGTGTATAACAGAATGTAACCCCATCTGATGCTCTGGCATCCTCAGACTTGTTGTTGTGCTTAAGTCCATTGTAGCTGTCATTGTATTAACCCATCTCCTCCATGTGTCTAGTCCATTCTGATAATATGTCAAAATACGTAAGACGAAGCCTCAGCATTCTTGCTGCTGTGGAGTACGACAGCACTTCTTCTAAGATTGATTTCTTTCTTCTTTTGGCAGTACATTACTCATTAAACATTCCGAAATGCATCAACATTTTGGTCTGCTTTTTTCACTGCCCAACAATCACATGCATATGAAGCAGTTAAAAACCACCATAGATAGGTCTTGTGCACCTTTGCCTTTAAACTGCATTTATACTCATTGTCACTTAAAAGAAGTCCTTGGTAGACAATTTGACCATTGCTTCAATTTCATGACTGTGGGCTTCTATGGTATTGATTGTGGATCTAAGGGAAATGAAATCCTGAAGCACTTCATTTTTTTCCCCTCCATTTATCGTGATACTTTTAATTAGCTCTTTGGGAGAATTTTTGCTTGCTTTATGGTGAGGGATATTCCATTCTGAAGGGCAGAGTCTTTGAGTTTCATCAATGACGTTTCCAGTCCTTTTCACTTTCTGCAAACAAGGTTGTGTCATCTGTATTCCACAGGTGATTGAGAACCCTCTCTTCAATCCTGATCACATGTTCCTCTTCATATGAACCAATTTCTGGATGTATTTGAGTAAGTAAGGTAAAAGGATACAACTTTGATGCACATCTCTCCTGACTTTAAACCATGTAATACCTTTCTCAGGCTTGAACTTCCTTCTTCACCTCAGGCTCTTGCTCATATGTTATTTCATGAAATTCTTTTTTGTCCTCAATTCCATTTGGTACAATGACTCTGTACACTTTTCCCATCATCTTTAATTCTTCCTGCATAATTTAATATTATCACGGAGGCATCTTTAAGTATTGCAACTTGAGGCTTGAATTTGTTCTTCAGTTCCTTGAGCTTAAGAACTGCTGAGCAAGTTCAGCCCCTTTGATTTTCTCACTCCAGCTATTTGCACATTTCATTATAATACTTTGTCTTCCCACGATGCCCTTTGAACTCTTCTATTCAGCTCCTAAAAATCTTGATTTTGTCCCTCTGCTTTGGCTTCTCAGTGCTCTAGAGAAATATTCAGAGTCTCTTCTGACATCCACTTTGGTCTTTTCTTTTTCCTCTGTCTTTGTAATGATGTTTTGCATTCTTCTTGGATGATACTCTCCATATCCTCCCATAAATCATCTAGTCTTTGCTCATTAGTGTTCAAGACTCAAACCTGTTCTGGGGATGGTTTTGAAATTCAGGTGGGATAGACTCAAGGTCATATTTTGGTTCCTGTGGATTTGATTTAATTTTCTTTAGCTTCAGCTTGAACTGGCATATGAATAGCTGGTGGTCTGTTCTACAATGAGCACCTGGCCTAGTTATCACAGCTGATATTCAGATTCTCCCATGATTCTTTCCACGGATGTAATCAATCTAGTTCCTATGTATACCATTAGGTAAAGTCCATGTGTATAGTTTGCATTTATGTTTCTTATAAAAGGTATTGGCAATAAATAAATCATTGATTGTGCAAAATTCTATCATTCTCTCTCCAGCTCCGTTTCTGTCTCATGTCCATGTTTTCCAGCTACTGATCTTTCTTCTCTTTTCCCAACTTTTGCATTCCAGTCACCCATTATTATTATTAATGCATCTTTACTGCATGCTTGATCGATCTCTGACTGTAAAAGTTGGTAGAAATCTTCTATTTCCTCTTTTTGGCTCTGAACAAAAATTCTCACTACTTAACCAATTAGCAGCATCATGATGGATGGTGAAGAGATTGAGATTTTAAACAGCTTTAGATTGCTTGGTTCCACAAGCAACACTCTTGGCACCAACAGCAAGGAAATTAAAAGACGTATTGCATTGGGAAAGTCTGCTGTCAGAGACTTCTCCAAAGTCTGAGGATTAAGGTGTGACTTGTACAGGACATGGTATGTGCAATCACTTGCTATGCATCTGAGAGCTGGACAATGATTAGGGCTAATAGAAGGAGAATTGTTACCTATGAACTGTGGTGCTGGAGAAAAATATTGAATATATCATGGACCACTAAGAGAATGAATATGTTCATCCTGGAGACGGTGAAACCAAGCTGCTTCTTGGAGGCAAGGATTCTGAAACTTTGTCTGACATACTTTTGACATGTTGCTAGGAGGGACCAGTCCTTAGAGAGGGATGTCATGCTTGGGAGGGTGGAGGGAGAGTGCAGTAGAAGAGCCTTGATGAGAAGGATTGATTTAGTGACTGGGGTAATGGGGGTAGGTGTTTCAGAGACAGTAAGATTGGCACAGGATAGAGCAGGGTTTAGGGCCACTATGAGTCAAAGGCAACTCGATGGCACATAACAACAACAACAACATCTTCCTCTTAAATTGTTCCTTTCTAAAGAGCTCTCTGACTTCTACCAATCTAACAAAGATTTATTTGTTTGTTCTTTTGGAAGTCTATGGTCTACTCAGTACCCTTAATCATCATCATATTTTGATGCCATATTTTTTCTTTCAGTTTACTTACTTATTCATACTTTGAATTTCAGATACATATGGAGTAATTGAAAGTTACATGGCTTGAATCAGGTTTTTCTTTGCTTTAAACTATTATCCTTTACTTTAGTACTTTTATGGCGTTTTTATTAGCAAATTTCCCAATACAATATGTCTTTTGATTTCTTGAGTGCTGCTACCATAGATATTGATTCTGGATACAAATAGAGTGAATTTAAATGAACAAATTTGCAACGTCACTCTTTTTTCCTACATTTAGGATGCCTATTGCAATTGTGAGGATTTCTATTTTCTTTAGGTTTAAGGGGGCTCAATACTAAAAGCTATCATCTTTATTCTTCTCAAGTAAGCGCTTCAAATCTTTACTTTCCACAAGAAAGGCTGTGTGATTTGCATATCACATGTTAGTGAGTCTTCCTCAAATCCTGATACTACAGTCATCTTCATATTGTTCAGCTACTTGGATTATTTTCACAGAATACAAATCAAATGAGAGTAATTGAAGAATACGATTTTGACAAGCTTTTTTTTTCTGATCTTAACCCACAGTATCTCCTTCTTCTGTTCAAACAACTGCTTCATCTTTCATACGCACGTGTTCCATGAGCAAAATAAAGTGTTCTGGTATTCCTAATCATCATTATATTATCCATAACATATTATGATCAATACAGTTAAACTACATTGCATTGTTAATGAAGCACAAGTACACTTCTTTACCATATTTGTTTTCAGGCAAGATCCATCTGGCATTAACAATGGTATCTCTTGTTTCATAGGCTTTTCTGAGTCCAATTTTCATTTCTGGCAATAGCCTGATTATAAATTGCTATAGTCATCTTTGGAGAATTCTCAGCAAGTTTTTAGTTGGTTGTGATATGGATAATATTTATTGATAATTTCTATGGTCTTGGAACACATATGTTTTGAATGAGAAAACATATAGAGATCTTCCAATTCATAGGCCAGGTAGCTGTCCTCAAAACTCCTTGGAATAGATAGCTGAGAATACCCAGGATGTTTCTATTTGTTAAGGACTTCAGCTGATAGCCAACCAAATCTCATAGTCGTACTTTTTGCCAAGGCATTGCATTTCTTCCCTTAGTACATGTGGTTCTTGATTATTTTCTACTTTCTAAAATGGCTAAGTGCCAACCAATGCTTTTTGGTTTATTGATTCTATGTATTCTTTCCATATTCTTTAGCTGCTTCCTGAATCATTCAATGTTTGACCCATAGAATCCTTCCATATGGCAACTCAAGGCTTGAACTTGTTCTTCAGTTATTTCAGCTCGAGAAATGTGGAGTATGTTATTTTGACTCTCTAATGCTAGCTCTTAGTAATTTTTGTTATAATACTTTGCTTTATCTTCCCAAGTCTCCCTTGGAACTCTGTTTAGCTCTCTTTTCCCCCAATCATTTCACTAAAAGCAGAGCAGTTATGTAGTCAGTATATTAAAGAAATCATTTCAGTGTGGCCTAGTTGAAAATTCTATTGTTTTGTGGTTTTTTTTCTGTTGTGTCAATTAGATTGACACAAATAACCATAATTTGGAGAATAATTTTGTGTTTAAGATGTACTGTAATTTCTACAAAGTAATTGGTTCTCAGAATGCCAAATAGCCATAATTTTAAGATCTCTCAAACGAGATCCAAGAGTCTGTAGGCTGTAGAGGTAGTCTGTGAAATCCTAAAGAGCTAAAACTGTTAACAGTTCAGCTTCAATATACGGTCCCATGTGAACGCATGCGCTGGTGTGCGCGCGCACACACACACACACAGACACACACACACACACCTAGATCTTCATCCATAAAGAAAAGAAATTGTCAGAATGTTTCTAATGTAAACCATCTCATCTCTAATAAAGTATGTAAATCACTTAAGTGAATAGTACTTCCTTGCTGATTTTACCTCCTGATGATAAGAGGCTGTAGCTTTGTATTCCTTTTCTATCTAATCCTCCAACTTTATGTTTCAGTATGAATTTGAAAAATCAACTGGGAATTGATTCTTCAAATGAGAATTAAGACTCTTATGTGGCTATTTTATATTAAATCTGCAGTATCTTCTCATATATGTATTGCTGATGATCACCATAATTTGTTGTTTCTCAGAAACATATATTACTAACAGAGATGAGGCAGCCTAGAAAGTAAAAGGCTTTTTTAACATTTTCGGTATTTTATTACCTTGCAATAATCTTTATCAAAAAATGACATGATATTTCAAAAGGTGATTTCATTTATATTATCATATTTCATGTTTGTTTATTGAGTAACTACCAGGCTAGGCTAGGTATTCCAGATATGAAAATGAATAAATGTATTTCTATCCACAGTCTAGCTTGTGAAATATCACATATCTGAAAATTACAACTCTGACATGAACTGAATGGATAAAGGAGGGATCAAATTTAGTGGGAAAGAAAAGAGGAAGTCAGTAAATAAGGGGTGTTGTCTTGAGATATGTCTTATATTATCATTTATGTAATTAACTCATATTAGAGATGCTCAGAATTAGGAATTAATTTTTCTAGCCTTATATTCTAATATTTTCCTGGAAGTATTGAAGTAAATATTCATGTTTCTGTGTACTACTGGTTAGAAATCAACTCATAACTGATCCTCCAATGGTGTTCGGTTGCAGTAAATTGAGTGAATATTGGTATATTCTTTCCAGATTAACAGATGTACAGATTAACTGTCCATTTTTACTGGTCTGTGTACCAGCTGTGTGGTCTTGATCCATACAGTTATTGTGCTTTCCCACAGAGTAACGATACCCTTACCTATAAAATGGAAAATATAATGTACTTACACTCCACAATATTATTATGAAAATGAGATATCGCAATTCCTACCAGCAAAATTTAATAATTTAATAATTCTTAGATCTAATTATGTTATGGTTTACAATGCTTCTACTTTAAATTACTAGGTTCTGAATGCACTACAGTTTTGAACTTTTAAAATATTGTTTATTATACACTTGTTTAAAATGCATGTGAATCTTCATTTCTGCTTTTTAAAGTAATATTTTTTAAAAAATAAGAGGAGGAATGTGGCATCAGGATTGGTGGAAGAATCGTCAACAGCCTGCGTTATGTATGTGACACAACCCTGCTCGCTGAAACTGAGGAGGACCTGAAGCGCTTGCTGCAAAAGTTCAAGGACTGCAGTCTTCAATGTGGATTGAAGCTCTATATCAAGAAAACAAAGATTCTCACCCCTGGGCCAATTGACAGCATCAGTACGGATGGTGAAGAGATTGAGGTAATGAACAATTTTTGTTACCTTGGCTCCACAGTCAACACTCTTAGTAACAGCAACCAGGAAATCAGGAGACAAATTGCATTGGAAAGTCAGCTGTAAGGGACCTCTCAAGAGTACTGAGGTGCAACAACATCAGGCTGGAGACTAAGGTGCGCCTGATCCAGGCTATAGTCTTTGCAATTACGTGCTATGCATTAGAGAGTTGGACAGTGAATAGGCATGATAGAAAGAGAATTGATGCCTTTGAGTTGTGGTGCTAGAGAAGCGTGTGGAATATACCATGGACTGCTAGGAGAACAAACAGGTTTGTCCTGGAGAGGGTGAAGCCGGAATGTTCTCTGGAGTCAAGGATTCTGAAGCGTCATCTAACATACTTTGGGCATGTTGCAAGGAGGGACTGGTTCTTGAAGAGGCACATCATGTTTGGAAGAGTGAAGGGACAGCACAGGAGAGGAAGACCCTCGATGAGATGGATCGATTCTGTGAGTGGAGTGGTGGAATGAATGTGTTTGAGACCGCGAGGTTGGCATAGGATAGAACGGCACTTAGGACTCTTGTAGATAGGGTCGCTATCAATAGCAAACGACTTGATGGCACATAACAACAACAACAACTTTCTTTTAGAAGTCTTTCTGATTTGTTTCAAGTAGCTAAATGCATTAAAATAACTTGTGCATAAGAGCTATTATTTCCCTTTCTACAGCAGTTCTGCAAAAAAATACACATTATTCTTATTCATTAACATATGTCTCAATACAAATTAATGGGTTGTTGTGGTGCAGTGTATGTGTATAGTGGCAAATGATTAATATATTAACCAAAAGGATACTGTGTCTACCAGCTGCTCTGAAGAAGAAAGATGGGCAACCTACTCTTGTTAAGACTTACAGCCTTGGAAACCAGATGGAGAGTCAATATTACTTGAAATTGACTCTATGTCAATTGGTTGAGTCAATACTAATTACTTGAAAAATAGAACTACAACACTGGTTGACTGAAATTGAGTTATAGACAGATATTGACTACATTTTGTTACTTTAGATTTTGTATAGCCTGAATTTTGTGCATTATGTAAAAAAAAAAATCACTACGTTGTTTTCTTGTACCAATTTCAAACTATTTAAGTCTTAGAAAGGTGCTTCAGTTCACCTCATGATGGTTCTACCTACCAGCAAATTGCATATCAAATTCCATTTGATATGCAATTCAATCTCTTTTTATAAAGATAAGCCACTTATGCAAGTATTTTGATAATTTTTATTTACTTAGCAGATATTATTTTATATTAATCAATGGGAAAGAGAACAATGTTGCTTTCTGAGAATAGTAAAGAGAAACACACTTTTCATAAACCTATTTTTATTTAAAAAAAACCCCTATTTTATTTAAGCTTATTGACCTTAAGCCTAATCAATTGTGTGTTAAATTACAAAGCAGAGAAATAAAATGAATGTGAAAAATGGAGGAACTATATCATTAAACACTGTAACTGATAGATGAGCCACAGTAAGAGACCTCATTATTATTTTTACCAAACTGGGAATGAAACATCTGTAAGTTCTATAATTTGTCAATTTGTTTATTTTCTCCTGAGTTTGCATATCATCGGGTCTTTAATTCATTTACATTTGTTTAAAACATTGTAATTATTATTTCATTAGGTCAATCAGATGTGTCTTCTTTGGCTAATGAATATTTGTCATATTGCAAAAGTTGAGGATTATTGTCTTAATCAAGTTTAACAAGACAGCTAGTAGAAGTGGTGTAAACTTTAAGGAACCCAGTTGGCATAGTGCTTAAAGCTTTGGCTATTAATCCAAAGTTTGGCAGTTCAAATCTACTAACCACTTCTCAGGAGAAAGATGTGACAGTCTCCTTTTCTAACTTACTCTATCCCAGACAATTGCTTTGAGTCAGAATTTGATACCAGTGGGTTTTGGTTTGTTCTTTTAGGAAAAATATGGGGAGGAGGGTGCAACAATGAATATTAGGCTGCTGTAATTTGGGTGCTGATCAAAAGGTATGGAATTAAAATATCAGTGATTTCACAGGAGAAAGGGCTGGTAATATGCTCACAAATGGATTGACAGAAAAGAAAACCTGTTGTTTCCCAGTCTATTCTAACATGAAATACACCTATAGGACAGAGCAGAACTGTCCCAAAGAGTTTCCAAGGCTAATAGACATGTAGTAGTAGACTGCTAAGTTTTTCTTCTGCTAGGTGTCTCATGAGTGAGTTCCCATGACCAATATTTTTGTTATCAGACTAGAGCTTTCTGACTGCACCACCAGAGATCTTTCTCTGAAATATTACAGATGAGAAAATTTTAAGAGACAGTTCTATCCTATAACGTGGAGTTGCAGTGAGTTGAAAGCCACTCAACAGTATGTAACAGCACAGATCTCAAAGTGTTAATGTTAAAGGATAAATTAGTATCTTGCATCTAAAACATATCTTCCCTGAAATATTATTATACATATGCTCAATACTAGTTTGACTAGTTTTATAAAGATAATTTTTAGGCTTAGTGAAAGAGTGTAATAGATGATTTCCTAGATTCTAAACTATCTCTGTTGTGAATGTAAAAAATAAAACCCAGAAATTTTTAATTTAATACAGATTATAAATCATTCTCAAATCACTTTTGACTTTTATATGATTATTGTCAATGAATTAAGTATCTATATATTTCCATAATACTTTTTAAAAAAATTAATATGTATGCCTTAATGTTGTTTTGTTAGATGTCTTAGAGTCAAGTATGACTCATGGTGACCCTTTGAACAACAGATTTGAACCATGTTCTATACTGTGCCACTCTCACAATTTCCAACACACTTAAACTCATTGCTGCAGTCACTATGTAAATCCAACTGGTTGAGATTCTTCGTTTCCTTCACTTTCCCTCCACTTTTCAAAACATGATATTCTGCCCAATGTATGTGAGATGAAACATCATCATTGCCTCCAACGGGTACTCTGGCGGCAACTTCTACAGAACATATCTGTCTTTTTGACATGCCATAAGAAATTCAGTGCTCTTCTCTAACACCACAGTTCAAAGGCATAAATTATTCTTCTGTCATCACTGTTTATTGTTAAGCTTTCAGATGCATAGCAAGTGACTATAAAAGACTATGGTTTGAATCAAGCACACCTCCGTCTTCAAACTAACTATTGATACCAAATGTATTGAATTTGGGTCTAAGTAAGACAATGTCATTGACAATTTCAATCTTTATCTATCATGATGTCTCCTATCAGCCTTGTGGTACGGATTTTTTCTTTTTTATTGTTACGATGCAATCCATATTGAAGGCTGCAGTGTTTAATCTTCTGCAGCTAGCACTTCAAATTCTCCTTACTTTCAGCCAGCAAGGTTGTGTAATTTGCATAAAATAAAGTACTAATCGTAATTCATTACTGTTATGGGAGAAAAGCTACAAGTTCTTTATAAATGTTAGATTTCAAAAGTATATATTATCTAAATGTGTAAGATGTAAAGCAACATTTTTTTGCAAAGTATTTTAATATTCGTATGGATTGATTACCTGGAGAACTTATTAAACTAGTGATTCTGATTTAATAGTTATGAGATGAAGTCCTAGTTTTTTAATTTCTAAAAGGCTCCCAATTGATGATGTTGCTAATATGATTAGCACCTTTCTCTGTTTCTTCTTCTCTCTCATTGTTGTCAAGTCAGAACCTGTTAATAGCGGACCTTCCACTGGGTTTCTGAGGGAGTAAATGGTGCAGGATGAGATTGCTCACCCATCTGAGGCACAGCCTCTGGGTTCGCAGTGCAACTTCCCTACAGATCATGCCACCAGAGCTCCCCTATCAGTTAGCTAGAACTAATAAAGGTTTAGAAAAATAGGCCGTCAAATAATATGTCTACCATTTGCCAATTGTAGAGATATTTGGTTAAAGCATACCCATCTACTTCTATTACTATTACCCTCTAAGTCTCTTACTTATTAATAAGATGAAAATAAACCTACTGTCAAAGAGTCCATTGAGTTTCCAAGGCTTGAACTAAAATTAAAGATCCAAAGTCCCAGTATCAACCTGACATATGGAATTGATGGGTTTAGAGGGATTTCATACATAAAATATATTTGCTCAGCTTGTCAGGTGATTTTGATAAGCTAAAGTTTAAGAACCTCCCCCCCCCAGCATGTCAATTAAGCTTCTTCATGTTTAATGTCTTTGCATTTTATACTTTGATTATTATTTGTAATGTTTCCCTTGTCTTTCCTCTTTATTAAAACCATTTTGTTTCTGATAATTCTTACACTTCCTTTAGTTATCAGCTTATGAAACTCTTAAATGAAACCCTCCCTGACCTCTCAGTTTGGTATAATTCCCAATGTTTCTATCCTCATGACCACTATATATTTTTTCATTTCAAGGGTTTATTACTGTTGTAATTACATACTTTTTCTGTGATTATTTGTTTAATTTTGTTTCTCCCATTAAACTGTAATTTTCATAAAGACAAGGAATAGTACCTTTTGTTTGTTTCCTGCTACTGAAGCACACAAAATGCTATCTGTTCTCAATTAAAACAGACCGAAGTATATGTTCTTAATTAAAAAAAAGAGAGAGAGAATAAATAACTGTGTTGTTGTTGTGTGCTGTGGAGTCCGAATTGACTCACAGCTGTCCTACAGAACGTTTTCAGAGGCTGTATGCAAATAAGATGGAAAGAAATTGTCCATCTTTCTCTCATGAAGCAACGTGTACCTTCAATCTCATGCCTCACGGTTGGCAGTGTAACTTCTTCCCACTCGGCATCCAGAACTTTCTAAATAACCATAAAATCCATTTTATTAACTAGTTTATCTGTAAAATTTTTAAAAAAGTAATATTGCCTCCTTTTCTAGTTTCTTCAAAGTCACTAGCATGTATAGAATTAGAGAGCAGAATAGCTACTTCAAAGTTATTAAATATTTAAAGTATTTTTATGACATTCCTTCAGAAAGCTTTAAAGTACTTGTTTTTACTAAGACACTCAATTCCTATTCACACAATTATTTGATCTATCATTCACTCACATATATGATGTGAATATTTGCTAGAAATATCGGTTTTACTTAAAATCTTTTTCCTCGATCTGGAGTACATCCTTACCCAGAATTGTTTTCTTCTGGTCATAATCTACTGGAAATATTCCTCTACAATAGAAAACCAGTAAGAGGGTCAGATATGTGTCATTTCCAACTTAATAACAAAGAGAGAGTGAATGCAGGTAGCATTTAAAATATTTACGAAGAATAAGTTCTTCTCTTATTTCAAGTGACATATTCATTATAGAAATTAAAAAAAAAAAAGAAAAACTACCAACCTCACATGAGTGAAACAGACCGATTGTTCCCTTTAGCAATCATGAGCTTTCATGATTAGGCAGCCTCTGGAGCTCTCTCAAATCCTTAAAATGGCAAATATTGCTGTAGTTTATATAAATGTTACTGGCAGTTCCAAATTATGAGGGTAATTTTATTAGTCAGGTAATATCATGTCCTAGAACATGAATTCCCCTAACATATTATGAAAGAGTGTATTTAATTAAACACATTCTGTAAGTTTGTGTTGTTGTTTTAAAGAAGTAATAAGATAGCACAAGTCATTTGTATGTAAAAGTGCAGTTGTAATTAGGTAACAGAGTAAACACTATGTTCCATAAGAACATTTGATCTACAGTGGATTTCCTGTGTATTCCCCAAGCCACTTTCAGCTCTACTCCCCAGAGAACATCGGAATGCTCACAGTTACTTCCACTTGCTACTGCAGAACCAATTAAATTAATTTGATGGAAATAACATTGTCTACTGCTTACACGGCACTAGATTAGATTTTCTCTAAATCTTCCTGGGTTTCGCTCTTTGATATATACAGCACTTTGTATTTTACTGGTTATAACTGCTGTTTTTCTTTACTTTAAAAAAAGAGGGGGGGGAAATAGTTAGTACACCGAAAGAATAGGCTTTTTCAGAATGATGCATTTACTTCCGAAGGCTACTAAATTGGTTTCCTGTTACTTTAGCACAGGGAAAAAAATAGAAAGCATGTAAACAATGTTTTGTATTATGTGTATGTATATAACTTTGTGATGTTTTTAAAATTTAATTCAGGAAGAAGGAATTACACTGTACAAACAAGGTGTTAGATAATGGGACAGGAAATTGTGATGTATTGGGAGAATATATTTGGACTTTTGCATATTCTGTGTCATTGTAATGCCAAATAGAGTCATTAACTAATGCAGGATTTAGTAAGCATTATTCTCCCACTGGAGAGTCAGCTATGAGTTGGTTCCAACTTGACAGATAAACAGCAAGAACAACTCTAAAATGGGTTTATGAAAGATACATAGAACACCTTGTTTATAAGCTGTTGTCTTTGTGTAATGCGTACCCATACATTGTGCTTTTTAAAATTCGTCACCATTGGTCTATACCCACTATTGTCCTATGTCTTCAGGTCCCTGAATGTGTTCTCATTCACTGGATGTGTATTTATTTTTAAAAAATAATAACGATAGGCATGCAGTTTTAAAACTACCAGCTGCTTCAAAGGAGAAAGTTGAACTGTCTCCTCCTGTGTTCTTTACTGCTCTAAAAATCTGCTGGAGGGTTAGTTATGGTTGCTTCACAATAACAACAACATGGTTGCCTTTATTATGGAAGCACTGTAAGAAGAAGAAGTAAAAGAACTGAACTTGAACAAAGTCTTGAACATTACTAGCAGTGTGATTTTGACCATATCCCATCTCTCAGGGTTTCATTTTCCTATCTTCAAGGAAATACTGCATGGTTCAAAACTGGGAAGGGTGTATGCCAGGGAAGTGTCCTATCTCCATACCTTTTTAACCTATGTGCAGAACAGATTATCCGGGTAGCTGGGCTGTATGAGGAGAAGTGTGGAATTAGATTGGTGGAAGATCCATCAACAATCTGCATTATGCAGATGATACAACCCTACTTGCTGAAACTGAGGAGGACCTGAAGCGCTTGCTGCAGAGAGTCAAGAACTGCTGCCTCCAATATGGTTTGAGGCTCAATGTCAAGAAGTCAAATATTTTCACCTCTGGGCCAATTGGCAGCATCAGGATGGATGGTGGAGAGATTGAGATTGTTCACAGCTTTGGTTTGCTTGGCTCCACAGTCAACACTCTTGGCACCAGCAGCCAGGAAATTAAAAGACATATTGCCATGGGAAAGTCTGCTGTTAGAACCTCTCCAAAGTACTAAAGAGCAGGGATGTCACTCTGGAGACTAAGGTTCACTTGATACAGGCCATGGTCTTTGCAATCACTTGTTATGCATCAGAGATCTGGACAATGACTAAGGAGGATAAGAGGAGAATTGATGTTTTTGAGCTGTGGTGCTGGAGAAGAGTATTGAGTGTACCATGGACAGCTAAGAAAACAAACAGATTTATCCTAGAGAGGGTGAATCCAGGCTGTTCCTCGGAGGCAAGGATTCTGAGGCTTCATCTGACATACTTAGGACATGTTGCAAGGAAGGACCAGTGCTTAGAGAGACGTCATTCTTGAGAGTGTAGAGGGACAGCACAGGACGGCAAGACTCTCTATGAGGTGGATCGATTCAGTGACTGGGGTATTTGGGGTGAGTGTGTCGGAGACAGTGAGATTGGCACAGGACAGGGCAGGGTTTAGGGCTGTTATACATAGGGTCTCTCTGAGTTGCAAGCAACTCAACATCACATAACAACAACAACAACAATTATACATCAAGCTTGTATATTTTCTCTATACCTATTCACTTGGTATGTTAAGGAAATAATTCAGGAAGCTTGAATATATGAAGAAGAATGTGGCCTCAGAATTGGAGTAAGACTCTTTAACAATCTATGTCAGACATATGGAAAAAATCTAGTTTGCTGAAAATGAAGAAGACTTGAAACACTTGCTTTAGAAGATCAAAGACTACAGGTTTCAATATGAATTCTAATTCAGCTTAAAAATTAAAAATCTTCACCTGTAATCCAGTAGGCAGTATTCTGATAAATGGATAAAAGGTTGAAGTTTTCTGTCATTTCATTTTACTCAAATTTAAACTAATACTCATGGTGACAAAATGTAAGAAATAAAAAGTCCTCTTGCACTGAACAAGTCTGCTTCAAGGACCTCTCCACAGTGCTAAAGAGCAAAGATGTCACTTTAAAGATTAAGATGCTGTTGTTGCTGGGGTGAGATGATGTCATTGTTGTTTATATTTGCATCTCTCTGAATTTCTGTTCAAGCTGGATCTTAGGACAGCCTCTCACACCTTGAGGAGGGATACTAAGGAACGCTCAGGACTCTTACGGCTTTCTTTTCAACCCAAGTTGTTGTCAGCTGAGGGGACTTACCAGATGAATTAAGGATCTCTTGCACATAGCATTTGGGTGTGCCAGAATTGTAAATACTGTAGGGCCCAGAGGTCTGTTTTTAATTGTTTTGGCCAAACATTTTTCAAAGTCATATAGCCCTGGTCTGTCCACTTTCTGTACAGAGGTAACTCCTGGTTGCTGTGAAGCTGAACACTGTGACACTGATGTGTCAAATGCAATAATGATTACCCACAGTGGACAGTGTTTAGTGGAGCTCCCCAGTTAAAACAAGCTTGGAAGCAGGTGTGGCATCCACTTCTGAGATAGCTTGTCTCTGGAAACCCTATGAACCTGGAGAAAGAATGAAAGTTATACAAGTGTTCAGGTCTTTCATTCATTGGGTCACTGTGAGTTGCCAGTGACTCAATGGCACTTAACAACAACAACCTCAATAAATATGAGAGAGAAAAGGATGGGCAATCTCCTTCCGTGCAATTAACTGTCTCTGAAAACCCTCCAGAGAATAAGCTATAGGTTGAGTCCATCTCTATAGTACACAACAACAACAACAGATATTACCTCTCCAGAGTGCTAATGAGCAATGATGTCAGTCTAAATACTAAGATGCACCTGATCTAAAACATAGTCTTCTCAGTTGCTTGCTGTGCTTCTGAAGGCTGGAGAATAAATAAAAATGATAGAAAAAATGGGTGGAGGGTGCTATAAAAAAACTATTGTACATTCCATGGATTGCCAAAAGAACAGGTCTGTCCTGGAGAAATTAAATCAGGCGCATCTTGGAGGCAAGGATTTGGAAATTCCATCTCATATACTTTAGGCATATTGTCCAGAGGAACAAATCCTTGGAGAAGGACATCGTGCTTGGAAGGGTACAAATTGGCACAAGAGAGGAGGATGCTCTACAAGATGGACTGACACACTGACAGTGGCAATGGTGTCAGATGTGTCAGGGTTGGTGAGTGTGGTGAGGGCAAGGTTCAGAGTCATAGTTGAAAGAGTCACTATGAGTCAAGGTGACTCGAAGGCACACAACAACAAAAGACACTAGAAAGGAAAGAAGGGAAGATCCTCAACAAGATGGAATTACTGTGACTTTAATAATGAACTCAAGTACACCCGTGATAACGCAGTTGGCATAGGATAGGACAGGGTTCATACCGTTTTGTTGAAGTCTTTTTTTTTTTAACTGTCATTAATTTTATTTCTTTTTTGCTATCTTTTTTTTATTTTTCTACTAGTTTATTTACAAAATTCAAATACAAATTTAAACAAATTCTTTCAATTTCCCTCACTACCAGACTGATCTTTTTACTTGTTGAAATACTGTAGTATTTATAAATTTTAGATGAGTTCCTTATCAGATATGCCATTGCTAAATACTTTATCCCAGTCTATGAGCTTCCGTTTTATCCTATTTTTGAAGTTTTTTAATGCACACAAGGATTTGATTTTTAGAAGGCCCCATTCATCTAATACAGTTTATTCATCTCCTGGTTATAGATTTTTAATTAAGTTTGAAAGTCTATTTATGCCATACGTTATTAGATATTGTGTATTACAATTAACAATCTGAAATAGGCTGTGGAGTGGGACAAAGGGGCTTTGAATCTTGTGGGGGGGTTTTCCTGCATGAAAAACAAGCATGTGCTTCTCTTCCTATCTACCTATATTTGAATACATATTTTGTTAATTTTTCTGTTATTTTAGTATACTGTTGTGATAATTTTTATTTTGTAACCTAAATCTATAACTTTTTATAATAAAATAGTCATTAAAAGAAAAAGAAAATAATAGCAAAGATTCTGATATAGTTGCTAATAATGACTTAACTAGTGAGGTTATCATTCAGCATAGAAAAAAAAAATTAGAAAACTTTCCATTACACAATAATGGCTTGAATCAGTTTAACTTCACTAGAATTTCAGAGATGTGAGGCCAAAACTAAGTTGTATTGTTATATGTCATTGAGTCTGAACAGACTCATAGCTGACCCACCAGCAATTTTACAGAGGCAGTAATTGTACAGGGGTTAATTACCAATCTTTCTTCTGCAGAGAAGCTGGTGGATTTGAACCATGTGCCTTTGGGTTGCCAGTGCATCTCCTCATCATTAAGATATCAAATCATAGGTTTTATAAAAACTATATAAAGAACTGAAAATCTCATTGCCATAATGTCAATTCAGGTTCATAGCTAAATGTCCAGTTGGTTTCCTGTAGTAGTAAATTTCATGGAAGGAGACTTGCCTTTTTCTCCTATGCAGCAGCAGGTGGAGTTGAACTAATAGAGAAATGCAGCTTTTTGCTTAGCAGGACAGTGCTCTACAGGTGATATGACCAGAGCCTCCTAAGAATACATCAAGAACATAAAAAACTATTCCTCCCTTTAGTTCACTAACAGTTACAGACCAAAAAAATAAACAGTACTCACATTTGCATTTGATTAAATCTCCCTGTAAACAAAAATGTCAAAGAATCATAATCATCCCAATATATATCAATTCTTGGTGTATGTCATCTAAATATAATCCATAAGAAATTTAAACAAAATTGATAGGAAATATATTGTAAAATACCACCACCAACAACAACAAAACACTCCGCCAAACATTTAGGGAGCTCTGGTGGCCTAGTGGTAAGAAGTTGTGCTGCAATCCAGAAGGCACACTTCAAATCCACAAGATGCTCTGCTGGAGAAAGAGGGGCAGTCTCCTCCTGTACCAGTCGATTCAACAGTACACAGCAAGAAAAAGCAAAACAAAACGAACAAAACCCCAAAGATTTAACTAAAACCAGTCCATATATAAAAACTAGATTTTTAAACTATGGATCTTTCCATTGGCAAGCTGATGTAGAAGGAAAAATAAAACAATATAAATAAGCACACTGAAACAAAAACACTTAGATTTTAGAATATCATTTTTTAATTAACAAGTGAACTTTGGAACTGTGCTTCTTGTTTTAACATGGATAAGTCGGTAATTTAAGTGGAACATAGTGTGGGGACTTAATGTCACGTGTTTTATCTCTTCTACAGTGTTCTTCTTATGAGATACTGAAGGCTTAGTATGGCAGTTTCATCTTTTGGTGTGTTACTAGGAGAGGCTATTCCTTGGAGAGGGACATCATGCTTGGAAAGTTTGAGGGTCAGCAAAAGAGAGGAAAACCATCAACCAGATGGTTCAAGTGTGTCAGAGATAATGAGGATGGTACAGGCAAGGACAGGGTTCAGATATATTGTTCATAGGGTCACTATGAGTAGTATTTGACTCCACAGGACCTGACAAGAAAAAACACAATGGCATAATATATGTTATAGATATGTTGTTGTTGTTTACCGTTAAGTCAGAACTGACGATGACTCTAGGTTTTTCAGAGGCAGTTAATTGCGCAGGAAGAGAATGTGCATCCTTCTCCAGCAGAGCAGCTGGTGGTCCCAAAGGGTGTGTCTTCAGGAGTGTAATGCAGCTTCTTGCCACTAGGCCATCAGAGCTCTATGTAATATAATAGCCTTCATAAATTTTTTTTTAAAAAGGCTCTTAAATGCATGCTTTCAAATTCAGTGATATCTTCTATAACACAAAGTATGTTTCAGAACCTAAATATCTAATATATAATACACTTTACAGAGCACTTTTCTATGGGTAGACAGTTTGTAGTTTTCTGAGTAGCTGTTGTCTTGTTATGCAAAACTGTAAGTACTTTGAATTATGCCTCATTTTTTTGCCTGCTGTCAGTGCATTGTGCACAGGAATTCTGAAGTATGGCCTTTTTTGTTTACATTTCATATGTAACACAAATTCTGTCTTGGCATTGAGGGATTGCCATGGCCCTAATAACACTGATTAAGCATCCTTGCCAAATCAACTGCAAAGGAGTCAAAGTTATTTTCTCATTCTCTGTTCTAGCAAAAGCAGGGGATTGACCCACTTCAGACTAAAAAAAAAAGCTGTGTTCCCCCCAATTCACAGATGAATAGATCTGTAATGAAGTGCAATTTTCCTCAGAAAATAAACTCCAATGAATGGAAAATTGGGGTGACAGCACGTGCATTGCAAAGTAATAGCCACTTAAGCATCAAATTCAGCCAAAGGACAATTTGAAGAGATGAAGGACATTCAAACAAGAAACTAGAAATCTGACAAAGGTGAAAGGGGGCTCACTGGAAGCTTTATTGAATGGTGATTGCGAGTTTAACAGTGAAAAGATGATTTTGTTCTATAAGATGGAAGGGGATGAATGGGTAAGGCTAAACCTTGGCTCATGTTCTGACTATGTATCAGCCTCCTCCAATAGGTAACTCTACATAAATAAAACGGGGGGGGGAATGAAAATAAGCAAACCATGAATTGATGAAAATAAATAATTTTCACCAAGTATCAACCCAGTACTAATCCAGAGTTTTAACAAAACCAGGCTATTCAGAGATATATGCCTAAGCAGGATGTTTTAGTGCTTTGAAAATACATTGATTTAGATGATAAGATTTATGATATGCTTTTCATGTGATGGGCAAAGGAGCTTGGAAGAACATGAAAGAGGTGTAGTGCATAGAGCTTCAAACTCATGGTGTTTCAAATATCTGATTCCAAGGAAACTCATTCTACTTTGCTGATACAACTGGCAGTTTGAAGCATATGAAGCTTACATTTTTGTGGGTCAAAAAGTGTAAAAAAAAAAGTACCAGCAATTTTTAAGCATTTATCCCAATATTTTCCTATAATGCAATTACGGAGATCTTTTAAATAAGTTTACAAGTAAGAACTTTTTTTTTTATTATTCCCTAAGCAGCATTTTCTTTTCTTTAAATCTGTGTGTCTCCCTTTATTTTCACTTACAATTATCTCCAATTTAATGCTGTATTATGCTGTGTTGGATGAAGCTTTGATCACCCTTATGCACCAAGGGGACATAGAGTGTAATATTTTATTTCTTAGTGTTCATCACTTGATCAAACTCCTCATGCTAAACATAGTTTATCGGAAGGTAGAAGGGATCGAAAATCAGAAATAGCACCCTAATTCTTATACAACTTTACTCTGTAAGAAAGTGTTTTACTGAGATTCTTTAGGTTATATTCTGATGATATTTAATCTTCCCTTTGTAGTTAAACTTAGTCTTTGAGGTTTATCTTTTATCTTTTCTTGTTGTTGTTGTTGTTGTTTAGGTTATATTCTGATGATATTTAATCTTCCCTTTGTAGTTAAACTTAGTCTTTGAGGTTTATCTTTTATCTTTTCTTGTTGTTGTTGTTGTTGTTGTTGTTGTTAAGTGCCATTGAGTTGCAGGTAACTAATAGCGACCCTATGAAGGAGAGTCCTCGACACTTGGGTGCCTTTCTTCCTCTCTCCAGGTTCATAGGGTTTCCAGAGGCAAGCTATTATGGAAGTGGATGCCACTCCTCCTTCCAA
>NW_006399775.1:21799624-21801102 GCF_000299155.1 Elephantulus edwardii | reverse complement strand
GAGTCCTCGACGCTTGGGTACATTTCATCCTCTCTCCAGGTTCATAGGGTTTCCAGAGGCAAGCTATTATGGAAGTGGATGCCACTCCTCCTTCCAAGATTGTTTTCATTGGGGAGGTCCACCCCACTCTCTGTCTGCATTGGGTAACCAGCCATTAACACATTTGACACATCAGTGTCACAGTGTTCAGCTTCACAGAAACCACAAGTGACTGTTGTACAGCAACTTGTACACCAGGGCTATATGACCTAGAGGAATGTCTGAACAAAAACAATGAAAGACTGGCACGAGGGACCTACAGTGTCTTAGCAGCCCTGCATGCTCGGTTGCAGGGAAAATCCCTGCCCCAGACCCCCATTTATCTGGCATGTCCGCTCTGCCAACCCCCTCATGGGCCCCAAAAAAACAACCGCATGTGCTCAGAGTTCTCAAACCTACCATGCCTCCAGAAGCCAGAGACTGGATTCAGCTGGCATTAAATATCCCAAAACAGGGCGCAGCTATGGCGGCTCGTGTCCTTTCCGCCTGCGTCCATCGCCTGCCCGTGGCCTTTGCGCCGCTGTCCCAGGCCACCTTGTTGACCGGTGCTCGGCCACTGAGCACTGCCTTGTGCTCCGCGGGAATCCAGACGAGGCGTCAGGTTCCGCAGCCGGTCTCGATATTCGCACAGGTTCCTGAGGGAGTCACACAGTGCCGTCAGTACAGTGATGCACCTCCATTGACGTCAGAGAGAATCCAGGAACGGGTTCTTTATGTCTTGAAGCTGTATGATAAGATTGACCCAGAAAGGCTTTCAGTAAATTCCCATTTTATGAAAGACCTGGGCTTAGACAATTTGGACCAAGTGGAGATTATCATGGCCATGGAGGATGAATTTGGGTTTGAAATTCCTGATATAGATGCAGAAAAATTAATGTGTCCACAAGAAATTGTAGATTACATTGCAGATAAGAAGGATGTGTATGAATAGAATATAAGGCCACCTCTCTTCCCTGAGAGAAGACTCCAAATGACTCTGGCGAGCATCTAGAAGTGAGAAGGCCTGTTAGCATCATTGCCCATTTGGACGGAGTAATTCTGCTCAACTTGTATTTAAATTGTCTAAGTGTTTTGTCCTTTGACAATAAATCTATAAGACTAAAAAAAAAAATCCCAAAACACTAGGCAGGCTTGGCCTTTCAGTGTTATCTTCTCTAGTGCTCATTATTATTTCTCTTTAAATTTGCTTCCCTCCCCCTTACTTACTTATTGTTGTTGTATACTGTACAGTCGGGGACCCACTCATAGATGACCCTCCAGCAGTTTTCAGACACAGTAAATCAAATGGGAAGATATTTCCTACCTTTCTACTATGGAGCGACTATTGAACTAGAACTGTTAGCCTTTGAGTTGATAGCACAGCTCCTTATCATGAGGTAATCAGAGCTAAAATCTAATGAAGTAGTTTTCATAAGTTATATATGTTTATATAGATAGAT
>NW_006399775.1:21750198-21799294 GCF_000299155.1 Elephantulus edwardii | reverse complement strand
GAAGGAGATTTGATGTCTTTGAGCTGTGGTGCTGGAGATAATTGAATGTACCATGGACTGCCAAGAAAACAAACAGATTCATCCTGGAGAGGGTTAAACTAGGCTGCTCCTTGGAGGCAAGGATTCTGGGGCTTCATCTGACATACTTTCGACATATTGTAAGGAGGGACAGGTCCTTGGAGAGGGACATCATCCTTGGGAGGGTGGAGGGACGGTGCAAGAGGGAAAGACCCTCTATGACGTGGATTGATTCATTGACTGAGGCAATCGGGATGGGTGTGTCAGAGGCGGTGTGATTGGCACAGGGTAGAGCAGAATTTAGGGCTGTTGTACATTGGGTTGCTATGATTGCAAGCAACTGGATGGCACATAACAACAACAACAACAACAACAACAACAACAACTTCATATATAATCAAAATCCAGTATCACTGTTTTCCAGTCAATTCTAACCCCTAGTGATCCTGTGAAATATTATCTTAAAAGTTTGCTTTTCAAGGCATTATGTTAGTTCCCTCTGTTCTCCAGGTATCTTAATTGTAGATACATGATATTACAACTGATCAACAGCTGTGAGACTTGGATAAGAAGGAGTGAGAGTGCTTCCCATTATGGGCAACAAGACTTGAGGGAGACTGGAGCAAGATACTAGTGAAAGCAAGACTCTGGTGAAGAGATCCTGTTGATGGTATTCGAGAGACTGGCATTGCTGTGGCAAAATGGTAGTAAGGTGTAACCACAGAAGGCCTGGTATAAGAGCCATAAAGGTTTTGCTGTACTTGCTGGATGATTGACTGAGAAACTGACTTATAATTGCTCTGAGGCAAACCTTGCTGGATGATTTGGATTTGCCGGCTGAACTGAAAACAGGACTTTTCTTAATTAAGGAATGTGCTTTGTTGTTAATCTGGCTCAGGACTGCTAGATTAAACTTGGACTTGTATTTTGAGATATTGTTCTTTGCCTCTTTCACTCCCCAACCTATTTCCCTGATAAATCTCACTCTTGGTCCCACAACTATGAGTAAAGTCTTTGAGTCAACAATGAATATAGAATTCATATTATTTTTAGAAATAAACAGAAGCATGTAGGACAGTGGCATTTCTGACCTAACAGTTATCTGTTTGCTGCTATGGATATAATTGATGGGATAGTTTCCCTTTATGAAGCAGGCAGAAGTCAACCTCAACCATTCTCATGTTGAATCTTCTGTTCCTTTTGCATGATAAAATTGTGAAGTGCCATCAAGTAGACTGTAACTCATAGCAACGCTATGAACAACATATCTGAACCTTTCAGTATCCTGTACCATTTTATGCTCTCTGCTATGCTCAAGTCCATTGTTACAGCCACTGTATCAAGCCATCTTGTTGAGGATTTTTCTCCCTTTCTCTAAACCTCTTCCTTCCCCAGTATGGTATCTTTTTTAAAGGACTTGCCCCTCCTAACAAACATGTTCAAACCGTATGAAACCTAGAAACATACTAAGTTTCCATGAGCACCCTGGATGCACTTCATATTCCATACTCTTGTCTAAAAATTAGAAAGCACTGATTCTTCATCTGTCTTTATTTATTAACCCCAGATGATGTTGACTGACATGGTAACTGGGGTAATGTGGGTTGGTAAAGGTATGTTGGAGTCAGTGAGACTGGCTCAGAATAGTGCAAGCTTCAGAGCTGTTGTTCATAGGGTCATTATGAGTCGCAAGTGACTCAACAGCACTTAATAACAACAACTTCGATATGCAAAGGAAGTAATTGAAAAGAATATGGCTTGTAACATGTACAGTGAAGTATTTAAATTGGCTCTTTCACACTTTGGAGAAGTTCATGACAGATTTTACCAACACAGTGTGTCTTTAGTTTCCTTGACTACTGTTGTAATAGATATTGGTTTAGGAGCCCAGTAAGATGTAATCATTGATAAGTTTAATATTTTCTCCTTTTAACATGATGCCTATTGGTCCAGTAGTAAAAAAAAAAAATCTTGTAATTAGAATTCTGAAGACCATAGCTTTTAATCTTCTGATGCAAGTGATTCAAGTCTCCTTCATGTTCAGCAAGCAATGCTGGGTTATCTGCATAATGTAATGTGTTAGTCTTTCTACAATCTTGATGCCACATTTGTTTTCATATCTCCCAGCTTCTCAAAATTACTTGCTCAGCATACATATTAAATTGCTATGGATAAAGACCACAGCCCTGATGCACACTTTTTCTGATATTAAACCATACAGTGTCCCCTAATTCTGTTCAGAAAACAACTTCTTGGGTAGGGACAGATTTTGTGTGAACAAACTTTAAGTTTGCTGAGACCTATGGAAAGACTCTAGAGAACAGAATAAAACTGCTCAATAAGGTTTACAAGGCTGTAAACCTTTACAGGGAAAAAAACCAAACAAACGCAAAACAACCACTGTTACATCTTTCTTCCATGGAAAATTTGTTAGATATAAACCACCAATGTTTTGCTAGAATATTAGTACTTTATTTATCATGGTACCAGATCTTTTTGCAATGTCTATAACACTTAGAAATTTAATAACCCAGGTCCTACCCTAATCTACTGAAAAACACCTCTGAGAGTCCAACATTTTTACCCATTCAAATTTGATGACAAATTCTTTAAATCAGTAGTTCCTCACCTGAGGAGCACATTAGAATGACAACATGGGTATAGGAAAAGGTGTTGATATCTGGTTCTATCTGTTTGAGATGCATATTGAGTGTTGAAATTTATAAATTCTTCAGATGAATAGTTCTACTAATGTTCATCCTACTAATGTACAGAAATAGTTAAGAGTTGTTGCTCTTTCATATTGTTAATTTGAATGCTACAATGAATCCAGGCACTAGACTTCTTACCTTGTGAAGCAGGGTTACTAGGTATAAAAATGGGGCAGAGACTTGTCATACTTGGCAGTTGATCTTAACTCTCATGTGTGTTTAATGGGCCTCCAACACTTGCCTCTTATTCTTGTTGATAGTATAGTCATTACTAGCAGTATAGTAATCACCAGCCCAAACAAGCCAATAAAAACCCAAAAATCTGTTGTTATTTAAGTAAATTTAAACTAATAGTTGCCGCATGCAGGAGAAGGTTGGATAGGCAATTTTTTCCCATGAGGTTTACTGCCTCTGACAAGTCACTGGAGGGTCAGCTATGGGTAAGTTCCAACTTAATACTATACAACACAAATGACCCTATAGTAAAAACATTATTATTCCTATGTGATTTCTAATGTTTTAAATTTTTGTGGAAGTAGATTACCATATTACTCATAAGGAGCTGCTAGTGGGTCCAAATTACCAACCTACTCCTTTCTACTAGCAATTCAGTGCTCAATCATATATTTATGTTAGGCTTATGGAAATCATTCGTAAATTACTTAATTGGGGTCATATAGGATGTAGAGGAATTGAAGGCGAGATGGTATGAAAAGTGTGATGCAAAAGATTCATGCTTATATAGCATCAACCAAATGTATCTCAAAGTTCACTGTCCCACACTCCTCTTTTCTTTCACTCTTCTTCAAGGTCTTGAGTTCTCTTTACACTTATATCTCTTCCCTTTCTACACTCATTTCCATATAGTTTGCCTCTAGCCTTCCATGCAAAAGGAGTGCATCAGGAAGGGGAACCTGGTTGCTTGTCCTTCCACAGGCCACAAAGGGCATTTATATATTTTAAGAGAGGAAGATAGGCCACACACAAGTGAGATTCCCACCAGGGTACAATGGACCACAGAGGAAACACACAGGTCTGAGGAGCTGTTTTCCTCTTCTCTGATCTCCATCAGCAGAACCTGGTTGCTTGTCACACTGTAGACCAGAGAGATAGATCATAAAAGGGCTTCCAGTAGAGCAAGTGCCCCCCTTCAAAAAAGGAGCACTTTAAGTGTCCAGCTTATCAGTAGCATCATAAGATAAAGAAGTGACAAGAACCTACACAGACACAACATGAATGGCCTAACACATACCACAACAAACTTCATATAATGTAAATAAAGGAGGTGGCAACTTCAAACATTATGGGGAAAAAACCCTCAAAAACCCAACCAACCCTTTTCCTAAAAAAGCAGATCATACTCTAGACCCAATGTAGACCTCATAAACAGATTGTGGTATTCATTTATTGTTATGTGCAGTTGAGTTGCTTTTAATTCATAACAATCCAATGTACAATGGCCCTAAAACCTGTTCTATCCTGTGACAACTTTATTGTTTCTATCACACCTACCCGTAATACCCCAGTAACTGAATCAATCCATTTCATCGAGGATCTTCCTCTTTTGTGCTGTTCCTCCACCCTTCCAAGCATGATGTTTTTCTCAGGGTTGTTTCCTCCTTGCAAAATGCCTGAGGTATGTCAGAGGAAGCCTCAAGATTCTTGCCTTCAAGGAACAGCCTGTTTCACCCTCTCTAGGATGAACCTGTTTGTTCTCCTGGAAGTCCATGGTATATTCAATACTATTCTCCAGCACCACAGTTCAAAGGCAGAAATATGTTGGAGTGGCATGAAATGCACTGATGCTATTTGACATCTACTGAAGAAGTTACAAATGATGGACAAAAGAATTGAAGCCATAAATAAAGTGAATACCCAGAGATAGAAATCTACAAGAAATATAATCATGTGGAGTAATATAGAAACTACAGAAAAAAATTGCAAATTATAATAGAGAGAACTGAAACCATAAAAAAAAGATACAAGAATTTTAAAAATTCATTATAAGATAGAAAAGGTAAACCAACACAGCACTGGATATAACAGAAATGCATGAAAGTATAATCTAAAATAACACAATGAAATACCAGAATTTTCAAATATGCTGGAGGGACTAAAATGTAGGTT
Source organism: Elephantulus edwardii (assembly GCF_000299155.1). Classification (NCBI taxonomy): domain Eukaryota; kingdom Metazoa; phylum Chordata; class Mammalia; order Macroscelidea; family Macroscelididae; genus Elephantulus; species Elephantulus edwardii. The sequence continues at coordinate 21,794,438 of NW_006399775.1, read as the reverse complement.
AGAAGAGATGAAACAGAGACTTCAATTGAACAAGAGCCTCAGTAGGAACATGCTGTTGTTGTTGTTAAGTGCTGTCAAGTCATAGATGACACATAGTGACCCTATGAACGAAAGACCTGTACACTTGTATAACTTTCATCCTCTCTCCAGGTTCACAGGGTTGCCAGAGGCAAACTATTACAGAATTGGATTCCACTCCTGCTTCCAAATTTGTTTTAACCGGGGAGCTCCACCAAACATTGTCCACCATGGGTAACCATTCTCGTATTTGACTCATCAGTGTCACAGTGTTTGGCTTCACAGCAACCACAAGTTACCTCTGTAGAGAAAGTGGACACACCAGGGTTAAACTATCTAGAAGAATGTTTCACAAAAAAACAATTAAAGGCAGGCCTGAGGGGTGCAGAGTAGAGTCACCCACCTTTGGCTTGGGAGTATGACTTTCTGTCCACTAGCCAACTGATCTCTCTCTATATGCTGTTGTTGTTATTGTTAAGTGGCATTGAGCAGGAACTTTTAGTAGGAACATACTAAAAGAAAAAAGAGAAGAGATGAAAGGAAAATGAAGAAAATATTAGAATTATATAGGATAACATCAAAAGGAACAACATACATGTAATCAAAATTCTAGAACAGGAGAAGGGCAAGGAAAACACCATGAAAATTGTGGGCGGTGGGGAGAGAGGGGAAGAGAAAACTTTTCAGATATTCTCCAAAATCAAAGATAATTATAGAATATTAAAAGTAGCAGGAGAAAAAAAAAGAGTAACCTACAAAGTAGAATCAATCAAATTAAGTTCTGATTTCTCAGTAGAAACTACTTACAGAAGACTGAAAGAAAAAAGTTGCCATCCGAGGATCCTGTACCCAGCAAAGGTGTCCATCAAATATAAATGAGACTGTTGCTCATTTGCAGAAAAATAGGAATTAAGGAAATTTGTGAAAACAAGATCAACTCTACATGAAACACTAAGGTAAGTCCTTCACATAGAGACAAACAAGGGAAATTAGATAGACCATAATAACCAGGAACAACAGATAAAGAAACAGCAAAATGGCAGCAATAAAACATGATTTTCCAATAACCACACTTAACGTGAGTAGATTAAATGCACTAAGAGAAAGAGAATTGCAGAATAGGGAAAGAAAAAAAGAAATATTTATCTAAATGTTGTCTACAAGAGACACATCTAAGAAACAAGGGGGGAAAATAGACTACAAATCAACAGAGGAAAAAATAAATGAAGAAAAATGGGACAAAACGGAGGACCCAGAAATTAACCCATCTACCTTAAGCCATTTTTTATTTAACAAGGAAACAAAACCTATCAAATGGGGAAATGACAACCTCTTCAACAAGTGGTGCTAACAAAACTAGATATCTACCTGCAGAAAGCTGCAAGAGGATCCAATCTTATACCAAATACAAAAATCAGCTGAAGGTAATCAGAGACCTAAAAGTAAATCCCAAAACCATAAGGATATAAATCATAAGAGACTAAGGGGGACCAAATTTAGAAGACCCAGCCTATGCCAAACATAGGCTTGCAAGTATAGGCAGAAAAGGAAAAGCAGGAATGAGACTCTATGAATGAGACCTTCTAAAATGAAGTCCCTTTGTGCATCAAAAATTTTTCCCAATAGGCTTAAAAGAAAAATTACACACTGGGCAGGGAACTGCAATATTTGTCAATGAAATATAAGACAAAAGATTTATAACAATGAAAAGATTGATAATTAAATAACAAAATGGACAAAAGGCAAGTAAAGACTTTTCACAAAAGAAGATATTTGGATGGTCAACAGACATTTGTAGAAATGCTCAAAATTACTGCCAATCAGAGATATGCACTTCAAAATCATTATAAAATATCATCTCACTCACGTAGCATTAGCAAAGTTTAACAAGACAGCCAGCAATACAATATAGGAGAGGAAGCGGGAAGATTGGAACTCTCCTGTACTGCTGGTAGAGTTGTAGACTGGTGCAGCCACCATGGGAGGCGGTTTGATATTTTCTCAATAAAGCTTAACGTAGAAATTCCATATGATCCCATCATTTCACTACTAAGAATATACTCCAAGGAAAATAGAACTGAGACAGATGTTTGCAGTCGTGCATTCACAATAGCAAAAATATGAAAACAGCCCAGATGTTCATTAAAAAATGAATGGATAGAGATTTTTTAGTACATTCACACAATGGAGTACTATGCAACATTAAGGAGCAACAATTTCATAGAATACGTTATAGCATGGGGGATTCTAGAGAGCATTATGCAGAGTAAACTAACTGAATCCCATAAGGACAAATACTGCCCAAGACCATAATGGTTAAAATACAAGGATAACTAGTAAGAAGTGGATAAAAGTATACAAGAGGAAAGGGAGGGAAGAGAGAAGTAGAAAATGGAGAAGGGGGAATTATTAGGATAGCAGGATTTGGTGAGCAGGTGCCTGGCGATGGAATAAGAAAGATCCTATAAGGACATTAAAAGATCAGTGGTGAATAATTTTATCAAACACAATATATATGAATGATTGTATGAAACATAATGTGAATGAAGGATTGTGTGAAACACAATGTACATGAATGAAACACAAAGTATGCAAATTTTATATGCAAACCAATACAAAATTGGGAAAAAAATTATAAAAGAAAGCCATAGTTAACAGTCTTGACTCAGAGTGGAGCATAGATACGATTGATTAGTTAAAAACTCACCACCAGATGTGAATACGTAGATGCTAACACCCATCCCAAACTGTAGAGTCAAAAAATACACACAAATGACAGACTTTATCTATCTTGGGGCAGGAATATTTCATTTTCTAATTAATAAAAAAAGTGTTGTCAGCATGGTAGGAGAGGTTTTCTTCATCAAAGAACGGTTAGGTTAGAGATGGCTCTGTTCTTTTATATAGATGATAAATAACTAACATACAAAGGTCAATCTACTACAAATTTCCAGGCCTATCTGTGCATAGTAATTATATTTATATTCTCTGTGCAAGGAAACCTTGTAGATAATTATTTTACTAAAAATATCACTTTCACCTTAAAAGGACCTATTCCATTATCATATTTATGATATGTTATACACCAGTTTGCCCTTTTTCACTGTCTAAATTGTTTTTCCCCCTCTTTAATGCATGAGGCAATGGAAGATATATTTGAATAAGGTATGATCAAAATATGAGGAAAGTTTCAATAGTAAGAAAAGCCAGACTCTTTAGGAGAAGAAAAGAGAAAGAATGGTCTAGTTAAGTAGTAATATTTCTAGGTTTGTGTACCCACTTAGTCATGAGTGTAGAATCACCCACGTTTACCATGTTTATTACTCAAGAAGCACAGAAACAGGGGCCTTAAAAACAATAACAACAAACAAGCTAGCAAATGCACTGCCATACTATTGGTTCCAGCTCTTAGTGACCCTCCATCTTATTGCTGGATGGTAAGAGATCCGTGTTTTCTTCCATTCCTAAAAAAGGTGAGTCAAATGAATGTGGAAACTATCAAACAATATTATTCACATCATATGCAAGCAAAACACTGCTGAAGATCATTAAAAAATGGCTAGAACAGTACATAGATAGGAAACTACCAGAAGTTCAAGCAGAATTTAAAAGAGGCCTTGAGGGAGCTCTGGTGGCCTAGTGGCAAGAAGCTGTACTGCAATCCCAGAGATATGCCGTTCAAATCCACCAGATGCTCTGCTGGAGAAGGAGGTGCAGTCTTCTCCTGTACCTGTCAGATCCAATTTGATGGTACACACAGAAAATAATAAAATAATAAAAAAATTTAAAAGAAGAGGCAGTGGCACTATAAATGTCATTGCTGACATCAGAAGAAATCTGGCTAAAAGTCAAGAATACCAGAATGTCCATGTGTGTTTATTGACTATGTAAAAGCATTTGACTATGTGGTTTATAACAAGTTGTGGTTGACATTGAGAAGAATGGGAATCCCAGAGCACTTAAATATGCTCATGCAAAACCTATACTTGGACTAGGAGGCTATTGTGCTAATAGTGAAGGGGAACACCACATGGTCTAAAATTACGAAGGGAGTGGGTTAGGGTTGTATTCTTTCTCAATATCTATTCATCTATTTGCTGAGCAAATTATTTGAGAAGCTGAATTCTATGAAAAGGAGTGTGGCATCAATATCAGAGGGAAATAAACTGTAGATGGCACCACCTTGCTTGCTGAAAATTAGGAGGTCTTGAAACACTTGTTGCAGAAGATCAAGGAGTGCAGCCTTCAATATGGATTGCATCTCGATGTCAAGAAAACAACAGATTCTTACCACTGGACTGATAAACAACATCATGATGGATGGAGAAGAGATTAAAACTGTCAACAACTTCATCTTACTTGGATCCACAATTAATACTGTTGGTACCAGCAGTCAGGAAATAAAGAGACAGATTGTACTGGGAAAATATTCAGCTAGTTAGTGACCTCTCCAAATTATTGAGGAGTAATGATATCAGTTTAAGTACTAAGATGGGTCTAATTTAGGCCATGGTCTTTCCTATTACATGTTATGCATCTGAGGAAAAAGATCAAGCTCCTTAGGGCCCTGATAATTCTCAGCCAGTATGGTTAGAGTTGGTATTCAGGATAAAACAGTAATGCATACACAAGCAAATATATGCAATACAATTTTCAAGCCCTTTGGATAGTATTTAGTAAATTACCCCTTCCATTGCAGTGAGTAGACTTGAAGAATTATGTCTTTCTCCATGTGAACTATTTACTTTTCTCTCAAGACTAATATGTTTAACAGGGATAAAATAACCTTTTCTCCTTGCTTTCTTGAGTCTTTTAGTTTAGCCTTGCGAAAAGTTTTTGCTCAGGGAAACCTTATAGTCTGGCTTGGGGTGGACAAAATTTTGGGGAGAGAAGAGACACTTTAAAAGTTATTTTTCCCACCTTTACCCTTTCAAATGCACAAGTATCCAAGCTTGCAAAATCCTTAAACAGCCAGGAACATTTGATGCCTCATTTTGAAATGTCAGACCTTACGTAAACCTTTCCCAAAGTAACTATAGGTTTTTGCCTAGACAAATTCATGTGGAATTTCTATTATTTTCACTAATTTTTCAGTGAGTTCAATACTGCTGTTATTGTTGTTCTTGTTAGGTGACATTGCATTGAGAATGATTCCTAGTAAACCTGTGTACAACAGGCCTGTATTCTGTCCTATCCTGTGTCATCCTCATCATCTCTGATCTACTTGAGCCCATTTAGGTGTCACTGTGTCAACACAGCTCACTGAGTCTTCTTTTCTTTTAGAGACCCTCCACATTTATAAGCACTATATCTCTTTCTAGAGAATAGCCTTTTCTAGCAACATGTCCAAAATATGAGATACTAAACTTTCCCATCCTTGCTTTCAAATAATACTCTGCCTGAACCTTTTCCAAGGCATATCAGTTCATTCTTTTGGCAGTCCATGAGATATTCAGACTCTTCTCCAATATCATGACACAAAGGAGTCAATTCTTCTGTCAACTTTATTCATTGTTGATCTCTCAGAAGCATAACAAGTGATGGAAAATACCCTAGCCTGAATCAGGTGCATGTCATTGCTTTGCTCCTCAGCCATTCTGGTATTTTTCTACTTTAAGCTAGAATCCATCTGACATCAGCAATGATATACCTTGTGACACAGCCTCTTCTAAACCCAGCTTAACCTTTGGCATTTCCCTGTCGATAAACTATTCTAGTCGTTTTTGCATGATCTTTAGGAATATTTTGCTTATATGTGATATTGATGATATTGTCTGATAGTTTCCACATTACCTTTGGGTATTTTTTCTTGGAAATTGGAATAAATATGGATCTCTTCCAGTCAATTGGCCAAGCAGGTTTTCTAATATTCTAGTGAGCACATCCAGAGCGCCATTTGTCATTTGATAATTTGAGACATGTCAATTGGTAACCCAGGGATTTCTGGGGTCTTATTTGTTTTGCAAATGCCTTCAGTGCACTTTGAATGTTTTTCTTCATTATCATTGGCTCATGTTCACATGAAATATTTAAGTATTGACCAATCCTTTTTGGTACGGTGATGCTGCGTATTCCTTCCATCTGGCTTTGATGTGGCCTTTTAATTAAGAATGCAACATCATTCTTCCTCAGTTTTTCATTCCTGGCGTAGTACATCATGATTGCTTTATTCAAAGTGGTCCAAGCCAGTCCAGTTCAGCTTACTAATGCCTAGAATGTCGATCACGATGCATTCCATTTCATATTTGACAACTTCCAGTTAACCTACATTCATTCTTTGTACATTTTGTGTTCCAATTATTCATGTTTATTTGCAGCTGTTTCTTCTCATATTTGAGTGATTTCCCATTTGAGCTCTACTTCTAATACTAAAGCTACTCATGCTTCTCTGTTGTTGGTAGTGAGGGTTTTTTTTTAGTGCCTGTTATTTTGCAAGTGAATGGCCAGTCCTATTTCTTAGTCTCTTTTAACCTTGAACCTCTGTTGTAACCTGTCTACCATGGTAAACCCTCATAGTATTTGACACAACAGTGGCATAACTTCCAGAATTACAGCAACCCATAGCTTACACCAGTACAGTAGTCTGACAGTTACAAGTGCTGTGCCAAGAAGAGCAAATAATAGACAAGCAAACATATACACATTCAACTATAAAATAATTAGCAGCATGTCAATCAATCTTGGATATAATGAACTGGCAGACAGATGTTATACTTCTGACAAAAAATTGTAAAGTAAATCAGACATACAAATATCGTGGCATAGGACACCCTTGTCTGGATCCAACTGAGACCCATGTTGACATGGCAGGATGATGCAGCTGGGTCTTTGATGCTGGTGCTTGGCATGAGGCACAAGGACACCAGTCTGTGATAGGACTGCAATACTAGATGCAGCCACATCACTTAACCACCCCTCTTTCCATATCATTTGCAGACTTCTCCCTGGGATGCCAAACTCCAAACAATAAAATATATCAAAGGTTATAAGACGAATGTCTTAAACCTCTCCAGTGTCATTCATTAGTGTCCTTGGGATGTTATTTTGCTGTCCATAGTCATAGAATTCTTAAGCAGAAGTAGTCACTAAGCAGTGGAAATTTTCAATTGTTCTATAGCTTGATACAAATATGGATAGAGCCAATGAAATACTTTAGAACTGGTGAAATTATTGCATTCTCAGTTTTTCTCTGTGTTTTTATTGTTCTCATTACATATATTATTAGTCAATAATTTTTACATTTCTATTTTTCAAGGACTACAGGTTGATATTGGAAGGAGGAGTGGCATCCACTTCCATAATAGCTTGCCTCAGGAAACCCTATGAACCTGGAGAGAGGATGAGAGACACCCAAGCGTTGAGGACTTTGCTTCATAGGGTTGCTATGAGTCTCCTGTGACTCAACAGCACTTAACAACAACAACAACAACAGGTTGATATATATGTTATTCTGATTTTAACAAGTGTTCTCCTGAATTCATTTTAATTCACTGACACTAATAGAGATAATGCCAGTTCCCAGATGTGTGGATTTTTTTTTTTTTTACTATAATGGCTTTTCATCTTCCATTCAACAACCTGGAGTTTAGGTGTTATAATCCTTGTTATAGTTAGGACTGAAAAATAACCTGAACAATGTAAAACAAACATAAAACAAATTAAGTGGAAAAAAATGAGGATTCAAAATGCATTTGTCTAATGGCAAATCTATATTTTGAATTGGAAAAATTGAGGATTCAAAATGCACTTGTCTAATGGCAAATCTATGTTTTGAATTTGTGTTTGTTTTTAAAGTCTATATTATAAGTATTGTCACACATCAATGGGGTCATTTTTCAGGACGAAGTTAACCTTCACCAAGGTTCAAGTCACTTGCCATGTTATAGTTGTTAGATTGTGAACTACAGTGAAGCAAGAACCACATCTATTTTGTTGTTTAGTGTGTACCCTGTATCCAGTACTTTGCCTGGAGCCCATTAGTATTCAGTCAATATCATCTGAGTTAATAGATAAAATAAATAAATTGCTTTACCAAATCTTCTTAAATTTGAACCTTAGTTTGATTGTCAGTTGTGCATTATAGCTTTTTAGCAGAATGATCTTGGGATGGTCATTTAACTCTACTAAACTTCAGTTATTTTATCTGTATCAAGGACTGATTTTAGAAGATCATTTGAAAAATAAATGTAAAGATATTTAGTAAATACAGCACAAATATCAATTGCTATGCTGTTATTTGTGATGGTATGTAATGAATTTGTGGAGTCTATTTTGATGAATAGTGATCCTATCTGTTGGAGTAGAATTACTCCATAAGGTTTTCTCATATGTAATCTTTAAAACAAACATCATCAGGTTTATACTGTCTGAGAACTGTTGGATGCGTTTGAACCACAAACATTTGGATTAGCTTTCAAGCACTTAACTATTGTACCATGAAGGTTTTTCTTAACTACTATAGCTCTGGAATAATTTGTGAAGCACTAGAAAATGATTGATTCTAGAAATAAGAGATTAGTATCTCATCTGCACTTAGTGTCTAAAATTTGGCAATGATTTTCAATTTTTTCAACTTATAACTTTGATTCATGGTAAGAAATATGTTTTATGTCAAAACCCAGTACACACATAGATAATTATAGTTAAAATTGAAGCAACATTTTCATTAAACAATATTTAAAGTGGTTCATTATGCGTGCTGATGCTCTCTATTCTGTTCTGCTTTAGTCTATTCAAGTAAAATATCATTTATTACCCACTAAATTGTTTTTAGCATCCATATTTTATTTGAAACTCAATTTTGAAAAATATTGCCTCAGAGGAATGCATCAGTCTTAAATGCTATCACACTGTATTGTATTAAAAATCTTTTGGGTAAAATGATTATATTAGGACCTAAACATTATGCAATAAAAGCAAATATTGCTAGTTTAAAGACTGACTTTCTATTTAAATCTATGTATGTATACATGCATGTGTCTACCTCTTCATCATTTATCCATCAGTGTCTCCATTTTCATCTGTATGGATTGAACTGTGCCCTGAAAAAATGTTTTAGAATCCTAACACCTATGTATATACTCATGAATGTGGAATTCCTTTCTTTGTCGTTTGAATGAGGTCATCCCTGATGACATAGTATCAACCGGTTCAGCCTGCTAACTGAAAGTTCATCTGTTCAAATCTTTCATTGTTCCTGTAGAGAACAAGTTGTTAACAGATCTTTTCTCTAAATATTTCACTTTTTCTTGATTTATTTTAAATACCATCTAAAACACTTGCACATATTTGAAATTTTCTCTGTGCTTTCTAATCTAAGACATCGACATTTTATTTAAAAGCCTGACTCACACCACTTTATTTATTGTAATTATAAGGTATATTTTCATATTTAATCATTTCTACCCACCTAAACACAATTTTCTCTTTTTATTTTTTAAACATCTTGGTCATCTTAACTTAAGATAGACTTAGGTTTGTATGATATTTGTATGATAAATTGATAGAGTAAATTTAGAAAGAGCTGCCCTCTCTGTTACATTGAATCTTTCTTTCCAAACACACTGCATGCCTTTTTATTTGTCAAAATTCTCTTTGGGTATGTCAGGAACATTTACAGTCTCCCTTCATATAGATCTTGACATTTCTGTATAACTTAATTCTAAGTATTTTTCTGTTCTTTTGAATGGATATTCTTTTTCTTACCTTATCCTTTGACTGGATGATTTTAGCATGAGTAAAACTCTCATTTTATGTATAAAAATTGTGCCAGAAATTTACATTATTTTTAATTATTGAGATTTTTTTTATGATAGTTTTCTTGACTTTATAAACATATGATCCTGTTAACTGTTAGCTTCTCCTTTCTTAATTTATTCTGCAACATTTTCCCACCTCTCTGATTCATATATAATATTTTAAAAATTAATAAATAATCATTATCATTAATAGATGTCATTGTTCCTTTGACCTTCACAATTATTTAATGTTTCTCATCAAACCATGATACTGACTTTGGATCAGAAATTAATATGTCAATGAAGTATTTAAGTGCCACATTCATTACTTTTTTTAGTTTGTTACTTTTAAAATATTTTTTAATATTCTTTAAACATTGAAAGAAAGGTAATACAATTTTTTATCACTTAAATTATTTATTGTAATAATCTGTGTTTTAATAATGACATATATCTACATTTCTTGCATAACATTCTTTTGTTTATGGAAGCTATAAGTTTTTTCCTTTTTTTGTTCAGTCATGGTTGTATTTTGGTATTAAAAAAAAATCTTTGTCAGTGGATAGGTAATATGAATTCTCTCAAATGCATCCATGACAAATTTGGGTTGAATTTAGTCATATTACATATATTTAGAAAAAAATAGTAGTATAAACTCAGATTTTTAAATCTCAGCAGGCCAATTTTCTTTGGGCAATCTTAACAGTCTGGTTTTTGGTATCTTAGTTGTCTGTTGTTTGTTGCTGTTAGGTGGCATCTAGTTGGGCATGACCTATAGTGATCCTATGAACAGCAGATTTGAACCCTGTCCTATTGTATGTCATCCTCACACTTCCTGAAGCATTAGTCAACTCGTACTCAATCACAGACATACTACAATGGATATCTTTAACACATATTCTCTTGCAGTTTAGGAGATTAGAAGCCTAAATTCAACGCACCATCTCTGGAAAAAAAACCCTGCTCTGTTTGTTTTGATAGTGGATAGAAGATCTATTTTCTTCAGCACCTGTAGGCATGGTATTCCTTAGATATTTCCATGTATTCTGGCCTTGTTATTATTATGTACCATGAAGTCACCTGAGACTCCTAGTAACTCTATTCATAATAGTTCTGAATTTTGCTCTATCCCAAGCCAATCTCACTATCCCTGACACACCTACCCTCATTACCACAGTTATTCTGTCATCTCATCTGGGGCCTTCCTTTCTTGTGCTGTCCCCCAACCATTCCAAACATGGTATTCTTGTCCAAAGACTGGTCCCTTATGGCTACATGTCCAAAGTATGTGAGATAGAGCTTCAAAATCCTTACTCCAGGGAACAGCTTGGTTTCACCCTCTTCAGGACAAACCTGTTTGTCAGCTTGGCAGCATGTTCAATACTCTTCTTCAGCACCACAACTCAAAAGCATCAATTCTTCTTAAATCGTCTTTAGTCATTGTCCAGCTCTCTGATGCATAGCAAGTAATTGCAAAGACCATGACCTGTATCAGGTGCCCCTTAGTCTCTAGACTGATATTCTTGTACTTCAGCACTCTGGAGAGGTTCCCGACAAGATTTTCCCAATAGAATTCATCTTTTGATTTCCTCACTGGTGGTGCCTAGGTTGCTGATTGTGGAACTGTGCAAGCTGAAATTGTTAACAATCTCAATCTCCTCTCTATCTATCATGATGTTGCCAATTGGCCTATTTGTGAGAATCTTTGTTTTCTTGATGTTGAGCTTCAATCCATGTTGAAGGCTCCAGTCCTTACCTGGTTTCTGGTCCTGACACCAGAGTGGTGATGATTTTTTGGTGGTACTGGAGTACCTTTCTCTTGGTTCTCTTTCCTCCCTTTTTTATCTCTTGTAAGATAAAAGGTATTAGAGAGCACACCCTAAGGAAAAATCCCCTTAAACAGGATTAAGATTATGATAGGATCAAAGATGTTACATTTTGCCCTCAATCATTGTGCAACAATTTGCTCTATCATATTGTTGTGGTGGTGGTTAGGAGCAATCAAGTTGAGAATTACACATAGCGACTTTTTAAACAACAGATCTAAACCTTTCCCTATGCCATATCATCCTCGCAATCTCTGGCACAGTCCAGCCAATTGCTGCAGTTACTGTGTCAACCCACCTGATTGAGAGTTGTCTTCTCTCTTGTTGCTTCTCTCCCATTCCCAAGCTTGATGGCCCTCTCCAAGGAATAACCTCTCCTAACTACATGCTCAAACTATGTGAGACGAAGCTTCATTATCTTTGCCTCCAAGGAACAGTCTGTTTGCACCTTCCCCAAGACTTATGTTTGTTCTTTTGTCAGTTCATAGGATTTTCAGCTCTCTTCTCTAGCACCGTAATTAAAAGGCATCAGTTCTTCTTCTGCCATCAGTTTTCACTGTCCACCTCTAAAATAATTAACAAATAAATGAAAAGACTATGGCCTGAATTAGGGACATGTTAGTCCTTGATCTGGCATCATTGTTCATCAGTAATTTTGAGAGGTCCCTCACTGCAGACTTATCCACTCCAATATTTCTCCTGATCTCCTGACTGAAAGAACCAAGAAGATTGATTGTGGATTAAAATATGATGAAACCATTGGCAGTCTAAATCCTTTCTCCAGCTTTTATGATATTGCCTATTGTTCTAGTGGCAAGAGTTTTTGTTTTCTTGACATTGAGATACAATCCATATTGAAGGCTGCAGAGTTTAACCTTCTGCAGCAAATGATTTAAGTCCTTGACTTTTAGCAAGCAAGAGTATGTCAACAATAGAACAAAAGTTATAGATTTTCAAAGGACTGTTATTTTGGAAATGGATGGCCAGTCTTTATCCCTAGTCTGTCTTAATTTGAATGTTCAGCTTTAGAGAAATATTTGACAGACAAGCATTTTACCTGAAAGAGCTGATCAGAGTATGCAGGTAACATATTTTGAAGCTCTGCCTGAGGTACTTTGGGCATGTTGCAAGGAGGGGCCAGTTTTTGGAGAGTGACATCATACTTGGAAGGGTGGAGGGACAGTACAAAAGAGGAAGACCCTGGATGAAATGGATTGACTCAGTGACAGGTGTAATGGCTGTAGGTGTGTCAGAGTAAATGAGATTGGCTCAGGGTAGAGCAGGGTTCAGAGCTTTCGTGCATAGGGTCACTATGAGTTGGAATCAATTCAATGGCACATAAAAAATGTCCTGATGCCAATCCTGATGCCACGTATTTCTTCATAGAGTCCAGCTTCTTGAATCATTTTCTCAGCATGCATGATGAATAGATAAGGAGAAAGGACATAGATAACCCCGAGGCACACCTTCCTTAACTCTAAACCATGTAGTGTTCCCTTGCTCTGTTTGCACAATTAAATGTTCTGAAATTCCCATTCTACTCAAAGTTAGTCAGAAATTGTTATAACCCTATAGTCAAATGTCTGCATAGTCAATAAAGTACAAAGAGATATTCTTCTGTCTTTTCCCCAGGATCCATCTACATCAGCAGTGTTACTCCTGTTGCCGCAGCCTATTCTAAACTCAGCTTGAAAATCTTGCTGTTCTTTGTCTATGTACTATTCTAGCCATTTTTTAATAACCCCCATTATAATTTTAGTTGCATGTGATATTAATGATATTGTCTGATAATCTCCACATTTTGTTGGGTTACCTTTCTTGGGAATTGGAACAAATATGGATCTCTTCCAGTTAGTCTGCCAGACAGCTCTCATCCAAATTTCTTAGCATGGACTAGTGAAGATGTTCGAATCTGCCTCTCATTCGAAACATTTTAGTTAGTATTCCATTGATTCCTGAAGCCTTATTTTTTTGCCAACACATTCAGTGCAGCTTGAATTTCTTCCTTCATTAACACTGATGCTTCACCTTATGGTAATCCTGAAATATTTACGTGTCAATTAATTCTTTTTCATACAATGACTGTGTATTCTCTCCATCTTCTTTTGATGTTTCCTGGATCATTCAAGATTTTTCTCATGGCATCCCTACTAAGTATTACAACTTGAAGCTTGAAATTATTTTGAATTTTTTTTAGCTTGATAAATGCTGAGTGAGTTATTAAAGGAGATCATTCTGTAACTTTCAATTTAGATCTTTCTTGTTGCTATGTACTGTCAAGTTGAAATCAACTCACTGCTGAGTCTCCTGTGGGTTTTCAGAGGCAGTGAAACACATGGGAAGAAATTACCTATCTTCACCTGGAGAAGTTGATGGATTTGAACTATATACCTTTGCATCGGCAGCACAATTCCTTAACACTAAATGTACCTATCTTCCCCTGGAGAAGTTGATGGATTTGAACTATATACCTTTGCATCGGCAGCACAATTCCTTAACACTAAACGTTCAGAGCTCTCTACTGTATTTTAAGGAAATACAATTTACTCTCGTAGTAATCTTTCAATGGATTTCTGAGACTGTAAATCTTAGTTGGGATGAGACTGTTCATCTTTCTCTAGCAGAAGGGCTTTTGAATTCAAGCTACTTATCTTTCAGTTATCGGCACAACACATTAGATGCTAAATTTCATTTTCTTCATTAAAAAATAGGACTGCAATCTTCAATATAGATTAAAGTTCAACTTCAAGAAAACCAAAATTCTCACCACTGGGCTAGTTGGCAGCATTATGATAAAAAGAGACTGAGATTGTTAACAATTTAGACTCTCTTGATTCCACAATGTTGGCACAAGTTGTCAGGAAATCAAAAGATGAATTGCATTGGAAAAATTTGCTGTCTGGAACCTCTCCAGAGTACTGAAGAGCAATGATGTCAGTCTAGAAACTAAGGTTTGCCTGATCTTAGTCATGGTCTTTACTATTACTTACTATGCACCAGAGAGCTGAAGAATAACTGAAGTAATAGAATAATTGATGTCTTTTAGTTTGGATGCTGAACAAGCATTTTGAACATACTATGGATTGCCAAGAGAACAAACAGGTCTGTCCTAGAGAGAGTGAAACCAGGTTGTTCCTTGAAGGCAAAGATTTTGAATCTTCATCTCACATACTTTGAACATGTTGCAAAGAGGAACCAGTCCTTAGAGAAGAACATCATGCTTGGAAAGGTGGAGGGGCAGTACAGGAGAGGAAGAACCCAGATGAGATGGATTGACAAAGTAACTGGGGTAATGGAAGTAGATGTGCTGGAGGCAAGATAGGGCAGGGTTCAGAGCTATGAGTTACTGGCAACTTGACATGAATAACAACAACAACAACTTCTTCTAGTGATTAGGATGAATACCTACAGCATTTAGTGTACTCCATGGATAAAATTCAGGCTAAAGTAGATATTCTAAGGTCTCTTATCTCATGGCTGACATAGAATACATTTGGTTACAATTTTGGATTATATTAAGCATTCTTTCTTATCTCAATTGAGATAAAGTACTGTAAAGTATTTGCAGAGGATATGGTATGTGGAACATGTCAAATAAATGTTATCCATTATTATTTCGTTGGTATTGTATTTCAGTCTCAAAGCTATGAATTTCCAGTATTGTGAATTTAGAGCATGACAGCACTAGACAATTTCCCAGGTCTTTTCATTCTCAAGCCAATGCTTTTCCCATCAGTAGATTTTCATAAGCCGAAGGCTTGTAAACATGAATGAGACAATAATGTCTTTATTATGGCTTAAGTAATGTCTCAGTTAAATTTAGAGTTTTCTTGATTTACAGAATATGTGCAACAACCACAAGAGTATTAGCCAGTCTTCCAACTACATAACCCGTAGAAAGAAAACATACTTGTATAATATTAAAGATGTTGCATATATCTTGAGACATTGCTTATGTTCACTGCTTCGAAGTCATTCTAGTTATTAGATCTGCTGCTTCATCTTATTACTTAAGGCACTAATACATATTTATAATTGTTTTTCAATATTCTTATTCTTTGCAATCTTGTGTATATATAGCATGCATTTAAAAGACATTTTTTGAGAAAGGCAACTGTGGGCTTTATCCGACTGCCAAAGAGGCTAACAATAATAAAAAAAAGAGAGTAACTAAAACCTGCTAAATCATTCTGTGCTTATATAACAACCTAGCCTACTCTGTATTTTTAACTCTATTTCACAAGAGACATATCATTGTGGGATGAGTGTTCCCAACATCTCATTCAAAGGAAATTTGAGACGTCCACACCTGATCAAAGTTGGCACGAAAACTCAATGAGTTCTTCAGCTGGCAGAATAACCAGATGGATTTTAATTGTCTGGTGAAGGGATAATTTTCCCCAAGAAATCCCTCACATGCCAGAGTAACCTTGTGAGCTAGTCACAAGACGTCGTCCTTTGCCAATCCTTTTAGCCAGGCTGCAGATACGGGGGCTTTCAAAGGGATTCTGTGACAGCATCGAGCAAAATTTAGTAAATGTCTTTGCTTGATTGGAGTAGAAGTGAAATAAATAGCCTGTGCTCCAGGGAAAAGCTTCAGACAATGCTCTACCTCCTGCTCAGCACGCTTATCAGTAAGCACACAGACCTTCTGCAGGATGGATTGTGCTAAATCTAATCTGACGCCTCCCCCCCGGGGAGAAGGGGAGAATGTGGAGATGATCAGAGGTTGATGGATTGGGATATATTCCATCTTCCTTTAGAAAGCCAACGTTTCTTTTCAAAGAAACCTTGGTATGCTTTATGCTTCCTGCATCTGGATTTATTTTTTTAATTATTATTATGATGATGATGTTAAACCATGCTTTTCTGATTCCTTAAACTTTAGGAAAAGTAAGTAATGTATGGGAATTAGTTATAAACATGAAATCATCATTATCAAACAAGAGACTCAAAACTATCATTTTGTACATCAGTAAAGGTTTAATATCATTGATTAGAATAGTTTTATGTATTTTTAAAAAACACCTAAAATTAATCTGCCTCAGAATCTACTCCAACTAGTTGTAATCAGTTCTGACACAGCAGTGCCACCTCTTTCAGAGAACTGTGCTCCGCAGGGTTGTCTGTGGCTGATTTTTTAGGAAAGATTGCCAGGATTTTCTTCTGAGATACCTGATATGGACGTAAATCCTAAACATTTGACTAGCAACCTGTGTGTTAACTGTGCCACAGCAGTACTCCTAGAACCTGCCTAGCACTGAGCTTGCAAAAGTGTCTGCACCCTTCCTCCTAGTTAAGATTCAGAACCACTATGTTATTTTCATTTTTTGCATGTTGGCAAACTTTCTGAGAAAATTCAGTGGAACTGAGCCTCAGAGAAGTTAAGTAACTCCTCTGAGGTCACTCAGCTATTAAGAACCAAGAATAGAGCTTTCCTCTCAATATTCCCACATCCAGACATTATTATCTTTCCACTTTTACAAATTAGATGTGTAATAAGTGTTTGGAAATGAAGTTTTATATTTTTTATTTTGTACAGTTCTTGAAATGCTTCTTACACTAGATCTTGGGAAATAAATCAAAGTTGCATCAGTTGATAAAAAAAATAATGTTTTAAAGATAGCATTCTAAGAAGCTAAGACACATTTTTAGCTATAACAATATAAAATGAAGTACCCTATTTTAACATTAAAACAAATATTTTAGGTTCTCTGTTCATACCTCAATCAAATTAAATTGGTTTTTCCACAGAGCAATTTGGAGAAATATCAGGCCCATTGGGATCAAGGGAAAAACAGATGTGAAATAATATGCATTTTTCATATGCCCCCAAGGGTTGTGACATTTCCAATTTACTGACACCCAAGGGTAAGAAAATCATATCTCTGAGCATAAGATTGAAGCTCATAGTCCCAGTATTTGGTGGCTATGATAAGTTTTCTCAGGTTGCTGGAGAACTTTATCAATATCTTGTTTGGATAGTTGCAAAGTGTCGATATTTTTATACAATTGATCATTTATAGACAGTAGATATTTCCCTGCTTTTGAAAAAGGTAGCTTAAAAATACTGCAATATTATCTCACTTACTTACCCATGCATATCAATATAAATAACGTTATACTATTAGGGAGTTTAGCATAACAAATCTAGTTTTAGGTTTACTAAAATACAACTATAAAGAAAATAGTTAAAGGTTAGTGAGATTTGATTTCACATTCTTTGGTCATGTTATCAGGAGGGGTCCATCCCAGGAGTAAGACACCAAACTGGGTAAAATGAAAGAAAAAAAAAAAGAAGAAAGGAAAACCCTCAATGAGTTGAATTGACAAAGTGATTATTACATCAGTGGGCTCAAATAAAGCAACTATTGTGAAAATAGAGCATGTCTGGGAAGTTTCTACTACAGTAGGATCAATGTCACCCAATAATGCTAACAACAAAGGTACTAGAGTATTCTTCCTACCTCACAGGTATAAAAAGAATTTATTTTGTCATTCTTTACAATGAAAATTATTAAATGGCTCTGAGTACATAGCATACAGAAACCCAGACATTTTGAAGGGCAAAGGAGCTTTTAAATAAAGCCTAATATATAAACTAAACCTTTCAGTTTGCTGTGTTGTCTCTGTTTCTTTTAACCACGTTATAAACATTACAGACATCTTTACACCATTATTGATGATACCCTGTCCTTTATGGAGCTCGCTGCAATGGAAGTACTTGCTGAGCGCTGATGAAGCAGTCATCAGTAAGACATGAAACATAATATTCTGCAGCTACTTAATCTTTAAATAATGGAAATAATAATTACTTATAATTAATATTATCACTTGCTCCTGATAAGGAAAATACTCTTTCTCCCCTGAGCTAAATAACAGAATAACCATAACACCTACTCTGTAGGCATAATAAATAATACATGCAAAGTCACAGTGATTGGCCATGAAGCAGTTTAAGGAAGTTCCCTCAGGCTTACTTCTGGGTAGATAAGTCTACGATTCAATGATGAAGTTACTGTGTCATGTGTATCAGTATTTAAATGTGATATATTGAGAAGGAGTCAAGCTGGCATGTGAAGATGGAAGTCTTTTTATTGTTTCCAGAAAAGGAAGTATTTTTACTCTTTATTGTGTTTCTGGAAATCAAAATAGAGAGTGATTTTCCCCTCTTTATCTGGGCCGCTGAAGAAACAAGTGCCTGTGTCTTTTAGACATTAAAACAACTTTCTCTTTTGTTCAGTTGTCTTGTGAAAAAGTTTGAAAGATGCCAGTTGCTTAACAGTTTGGCTTTAATAACTCAATTTTGTTTAAATTATAAATATTTAAATTTCCACAATTTAATAAATTGCATTTATCACTTAAATGAAAACGTTAAAGGTTAACTTGAAGGTCAATTCCTAATAATATAAATTCTTATGGTAATAAGATAAAAGAAGTATCAATTTTGTTTGCATTTTATAAATTATAAAGCCCAAATGTTTGTTGAAATAATGTGATTTATTCAAACATAATATAAAACAAAAGATAATGGTTGACTTCAGAGCTTTGGTGGCCTTTATATTAGTGTTGTCAGATTTTCACTTTAGCCTTATTCAAGAAATCCCTTAGTCTTAATTTTGTAGTGTTCCTATAAAATAAATGTCCCTAGTGAAGAGCATTAAAGAAAAGGGGTTTATCTTCTCATGGTTCTGGAGACTACGACCTGAGTCGGGTTCTTCCCCATGTCCTTTCTCTGTCATTTCAGTGCCTGAAACTTCCCTTCTTCTTAGTGATAATCACGTTGCAGCTGTTTCCCCCTTTAGGTCTAATGTTTTTGTTCATTCAGGAGTGATTAGGTGTAGGGCACACCATACACTTAATGGCTCCTTGAGCATAATAAAGAATACTCTGTTCTGAAATAGGATTGAATTCCCAGGGATAGGAGCTGTATCCAATCCATAACAACTTTCTACAAGCATGAGAAATATTTTCCGTTTGATCTCTTCCCTTTACACTGTAAGCTGCTCAAATTCCAAGGTCCCTGTCTCTAGGGAGGCTCCAGTGGTCAGAAGTTGTGCTGCAATGCCAAAGGCACACCATTTGAATCCACCAGCTACTCCATGGGAGAAGATTGAGCAATCTTCTCCCGTGCCTTAACTGTCTCTGGAAACCTGCTGAAGCTATGGGTTGGTTCTGACTCCATGGCGAACAACAACAATAATCTCTGTCATAGCATAGTTACACATATTCTTCTGTTTCTCATAGGCTTTGTGAAGGCCTATTACTGCCAATGTGAATGGCCAATCCTGGTCCCTTAGTCAGTCTTAATCTGGCAGCTCCACTGAAACTTGTTCAGCATGGGTGGTCCTGCCCTGCTGGCATTTGAAACACTGGTAGCATATTTCCAGATTCACAACCTACAATTTACCCCGATAATACAAATTGACAGATAAGTGCTTCCTAATAAGAAGAGTTATTCCTTGGAAAGGTAGAGGGTCAGCAGACAAGGTCTATTCACAAGTTATTATTAGATTTCATCATACTCACTTTTACTCATGGTAACCATACATATCACAACCTGTCAATACCTTGTGTTGAACCTGCACAGTCCTCATAAACTGGAACATTGGTGCATAAATGCACCAATTCCATTCTGTCATTCCATTTTGTTGAGGATCTTCCCTCGTTTCTTTGATTTTTATCTTTCCAATCATGCTATCCTTCTCCAAGGATGATTTTCTCCTGATAACCTGCTCAATGCATGTGAGACCAAAATTTTTAACATCTTTGTTCTTAAGAAGTACCCTGACTGCATGTCGTCAAAGATAGATTTGTGTATTCCTTTGCTCCATGTACATATTTTTAAAAAAGATGTTTGCAATAGTAAGACATAAATTTCTGTAACTTGATCACTGACCTCACTTATATCACAAAAGCCATATATCCAATTACTAATCTGGTATTTTATTTTTAATTCTAAACACTGCAGCCTTCAATATGGATTGAAGCTCAATATCAAGAAAACAAAGATTTTCACCACTGGACCAATTGGCAGCACCAATATGGATGATGAAGAGATTGAGATAGTTAACAGTTTTCGTTTACTTGGTTCCACAGTCAACACTCTTGGTAACAGCAGCCAGGATATCAGGAGACAAATTGCATTGGAAAGTCAGCTGTGAGGGACCTCTTGAGTACTGAAGTGCAACGACATCAGGCTGGAGACTAAGGTGCGCCTGATCCAGGCTATAGTCTTTGCAATCATATGCTATGCATTGGAGAGTTGGACAGTGAATAGGGTTGATAGGAAGAGAATTGATGCCTTTGAGTTGTAGTGCTGGAGAAGACTGTTGAATATACCATGGACTGCTAGGAGAACAAACAGTTTTGTCCTGGAGAGGGTGAAGCCAGAGTGTTCTCTGGCGTCAAGGATTCTGAAGCTTCATCTGACATACTTTGGGCATGTTGCAAGGAGGAACTGGTTCTTGGAGAGGGACATCATGTTTGGGAGAGCAGAGGGGCGGCGCAGGAGAGGAAGACCCTTGATGAAATGGATTGATTCTGTGAGTGGAGTGGTGGAATGAATGTGTTTGAGACAGTGAGGTTGGCACAGGATATAACGGCGTTTAGGGCTCTTGCACATAGGGTCGCTATGAATCGCAAACGACTCAATGGCACATAACAACAACAACAATAACAAACACTGATTCTTATTAATGTATCTAAATTGCCTATAATAATGATCACTATGTATTTTCTTTTCATGCTTAACCATTTTCAATGTTCTGAGATTAATATATTCCATGTTCCAACACAAACTTGCTTGCAGAAAATGAAGAATTAAAGCATTATTGAGGAGCTCAAAGACTACTGTCTTGAATATTGAGATTGCATCTCAACATATAGAAGACAAAACTCCTCTAAGTTGGATCAATAAGCAATATCATAATAAATGGAGAAAATATTGAATTTCCAATCATTTCCTTTCACCTAGATTCAAGTCAGCAATCATAGAAGCAACAGTCAACAAATCTTTATTGCATTGAGAAAATAAATCAGTTGTCAGGGAACTCTTTCAAATGCGAAAGAGCAAGTATTTCACTTGAAAAACTATGGTACACCTGACACCACCATTTTCCAATTGTATTTTAATTGTTTCACATTGATGTGAAAGTTGGAAAAGGAATAAGAAATACAATTTATACCTTGTAATTGTAGTTTTAGTGAAGAATATTGACATTACCATGAACTACCAAAGAACAAACAACTCTGTTTTGAGAGAAGTGAAGCCATAGTGCAGTGATTATATATATATATATATATATATATTGGTTATAAGGCGAGATCACTTCCTGGAAAAGGACATTTTGCTCTTAAAAACAGAGAGTTATTTAAAGACAAGAAGACCCTCAATGAGGTGGATTAACATAGTGATTGAAATAATGGATTTACACACAGCAAAGATTTTAGGATGGCGCAGAATAGGGCTAGATATGTTCTGTTGTTTATAGGGTTGCTACAAATCAAAGCCAACTCAATAGCACAAAACAGTGACCTCTCATCTTTTTATCTGTGATCTTGCAATGATCTCTTTGCTGCTTATTTAATCATTATACCCAAGAGATGAGTGAACTTCACTTTATGCTTGTCTGTCTACTTTAAATCAGAGAAGTGACTCAAAGTTTTAATTCCCTGTTATTTAGTGCCACACAAGTTCCCAATAACTACGTAAAGTCTTTGTCTTCAAGGAATATTTTAGCAGATCTTTCTTCTTAATATCAAGTATTTTAGAGTGACATTAGGTAGGTCATGTGATTTTGGTTTTTCCTTGAAAGCTCCTTTAACCTATGAAAATCTTGTTTAGAATATTAGATCTGAGTAGCAAAGAAGTGCCATTGTGATTACAAGCATTGTTGTTGTGTACCATAGAGTCAGAATCGAACCATAATTGATCCTCTGGAAGGTTTTCAGAGGCAGTTAATTGCACAGGAAGAGATTGCCCATCCTTCTCCCATGGAACAGCTGGTGGCCTCAAATTGCATGCTTCTGGGATTGCAGTGCAGTTTCTTGCCAGTAGGGCACCAGAGCTTTCTTACAAGCATTGTTGTTATTATGTGCTGTCAAGTCACCTGTAACTCATAGTGACCCTATGTACAACAGCCCTAACCCTAGCTCTATTCTGTGCCAATCTCACTGTCTCAGACACACCTACTCACATTACCTCAGTCACTGAATTAATCCGTCTCATAGAAACAAGCATAACACAGACAAAATAAATAACCACTGATTTTCTCCAAGCATAGCCCACAGTATGATCCCGAAAGTCTGTTTCTCTTTATAGACAGAATAAAATAAAACTCATCACATCACAAAGCTGTGTCATTAGTTTTGTTGGCCTTTGTGGACCAAAAAGTAGTCGTCAGGCACCAAGTTTTCTAAAACTTAAGGTGTAAAAGGAAATTTAAAGGTAATGATCAATATGAGTTCTTTCCATTTACATGAAACCTAGGAATCTGAAAAATTAAAGATATTTCAGAATTATAAGCAATATAAGGCAAATTCTTTTAAAACATGATGCTTAAAGTCTTTGCATCAGGTAAACAGTCCAACAAGATGCTTTTTTAAATAAATAAATAGCATCAATTAATGATCTCATTTGTCTTAGCAGCAATCATATTCTTTTTGTTTGTTTTGTTTGTGTTTTTGGAATTTTTTTTAGTGGGGTTTTATTTTTCTTTTTTCTTATTGTGTACACTCAAATCAGATCTGACTGGCACAGGAGGAGGTTGCATTTCCTTCTCCAGTGGAGCATTTGATGAATTTGAACCATGTGTCTTCGGGATTGCAGCACAGGTTCTTGCCACTAGGCCACCAGAGCTCATTAGCAATCATATTCTTAATAAATACATTGTACATTAATAAACGTAGCTTGAATTTCATTTATGTCTCTCATTATATTCTCTATAACTTTGCTAAGCTTGCCAACACAACCTTCTAATTTGAAGGTTACATCATTTAAACACATATAATTTTCTAAAATTTTATTTTATACAACTTTACATAAAAAGTTCATAAAGTTCACTTAAAATTTGATGATTACCTTTAATACAAAATACACCTGCTCTAGTAACTAATAATATTATGTTAATTATAAACTAGTTAACAACAATTTTAGACTATGTTCTGTTAAGAATTTTATCATCTCCTAGTTGCTTATTTTATTTTTTTTAACTTGTTGTGTACTGTTGAATCTAATCCTACTCTCTCAGGAGGAGGTTGCCACTCCTTTTCCAGTGGAGCATCTAGTGGATTTGAACTGTGTGCCTTCAAGATTAGATTTTAATACCTTTAAGATTTTTTTTTTCCAATTTTCAATTCTACATTCCTATATTTCTTCATTTTCCTCTTAGTTAATAGATTGCATATAAAAAACACAAGGATATCATAACAACAGTCATTTTAAATATACAGGAAAAATTTACATAGATATATAAAAAGTAAAAATAGTTTCTTATATCTAGAAAATAGAACTCTAAAATATGAGCAGTATTCCCACCTAAAAACCCACAGTACTATTTCTGTCAACTTATTCCTATGGAATTAATTTCTAGTATGTGAGATCCTGGGTCTTTCACAGTCAGTGAAATCTATCAGTTTCTATAAAGATTGCTGGGGGGCAATCAAGATTCAGTCTACATTACAAATATTTCAATCCTTTTCATACACCCAGTGTACTCTTTTTTTTTTTTTAATTTGGAAGATCTGGTCAAATTTTTCAGCAAGTCAGAAAAGCAACAAGATTATGTGATGGCAAAATTTCATATGTCTTGATTGATTTATGACAATAGTTTTAAAGTGAAAGATTTCATTGCAATTAATTATAAAACCAAGGCAAAGCCAGATACAGTAATTTAAAACAAAAGACTTCTTGTCAGGCAGGAATATCTCTAAAAAATTATGATTAACCTGATTATTATTCTTTTATTGCCTTCATTATAACACATGATAGTCTTGAGATATAATACCATGGTGTCAGAATACACCAAGATCATTAACTTTCTAAACATCTAAATTAAGCTCCATTAGGTAACTGTCTCACTTAAACTTTTGGGCTTTCAAGAGTTGCAACTAAATTTGCAATTAAAATTAAAAACTTATGATACAGTATCTTATTTTTCTGGTCTAACATTAGGCAAAACTATAAGAGGAAATAATAGTTAAAAGCTTTAATCTTAAAGAAAATCATGCTTGAGTTTTCTGCAGATAGTTTTCCAATTTTGCCAACACCATTCGTTAAAAAGGCTTTAATTTATGGCACTTCTCAAAAAGTTGCAAATAGAAATACCATTTGACCCAGAAATTCCATCCCTTGGAATATACCTCAATGAAACAATAACAGCCACCCAAGCAGATATATGCACACCCTTGTTTATCATGGCTTTGTTCACAATAGCAAAGAGTTGGAAACAACCTAAGTGCCCATCAACAAACAAATGGATAGAGAAGCTGTGGTATATTCACACAATAGCCTACTATGCTGCATTAAAAAACAAGGAACTCATGAAGTATTATTCAAAATGGATAATCCTGGAGGACATTATGCTGAGTGAAATACAAGTCACAAAAGGACAAATACTGCATAGTGTCATTGTTGTAAAATGGGACTGACATGGGGTGGGGCGGAGACTGAGAAAGATGGAATAAATTATGCATACTGCATTGAAACAGATGAGAGAGAGAACTGTTTAAAAGGGACATATGATTAGGTATTATTGTCATGACAGAAGTCCAGAATGAAGGTTGCACAGTGGGACTTGTGGGGAGGAATTGTATAACAATGAAACAATTTTTATTTCACTTTTCAAAGAGAAGAACTAGAGTGGAGGAGTGGGCAGGAAGAATAATGCAACAATGAATGAGTGGAAATCCAAAATCTCTGTAAATTTTCATTAAAATTAACAATAGTTTTTTTAAAAAAAAACAAAGAAAGAAAAATAGGCCTGAGAGAGAGAGAGAATTTCTTTTCATTCTTCCTAGTCTTGGCAACAAATTCATTTAATCTATTAAATTCAAAAGACTCATATATTGCTCTTGAGTCAGAATTACTCATTGTTGACCCTTCAACATGTTTTGGGAGGCTCCCACACCACATGAGAAAGATTGCCTATCTTTCTCCTCAGAGCTGCTGGTGGATTTAAAATGCTGGAGAGGTACTGCCTTTGGGTTAACAACACTGTTCCCTAAAGACTGGGCCACCAGCACTCTCATCATTTCATTCTTATCATATTTAAATACCATGGAAGAAGGATGAATAATCTCCCATGGAATTTATTGCCTACAAAACAAACTGGAGAGTCAGCTATGAGTCTGTTCCAATAGATAGCACAGAAAAACAACAACGTATTAAATACACTTTTTAGTACTTTTCCTTTCTCTAACAAGAAAAAAAAATATTTCTATGAAGTTTCAAATTGTTAGATCACTGAGAAATCGCTGAGAAAAACCTAATGCAGTGTTCCTTACTTATTCTCTTTAGATGAGGAAGAGAACTGTCTAAAAAATATATGGTTAGGTATTATTTGCATAGCAACAGTCCAGAATTAGAGGTGAATAGCAAAGTGGACTGGGAACAGGGTGAGGGAGGAAATTGTGCAACAATGTAAGAATCTTTTTGAAGAGAAAAGTGAACTGGAGGGGGATAAGAAGGGAAATATGCAATAATGTATGAATAGAAATCCAGGTTTTCTATAAAATTTCATTAAAATATCAATTTTTTTTAAAGTTTAGAACTTAGACTTCTAGTATATATACTCTAAAATGAAATAACACTTAAGTTATTTAATTAAAATGAAAAGCTTTAGAGTTTTTGTTTTGTTTTTAAGGACATTTGTATTTGGTTAGGAATTTGCCTTTCCTTTCAGATTATTAAGAATGAATTAACTATTTAAACCAAAATGGAAAGAATTGTTAATGCAATGGTAAAAGAAGTAAATTTTTGTATGTTAATTCACATTTAACATTAACACTCCTAAACGTTTTAAATATTTGATATAACTAAAACTATATAGACTTGGTTTCACAATCAACATTACCGTTGGCACTAGCAGCCTGGAAATCAAAAGACAAATAGAATTGGAATGTCTGCTGTCAGGGACCTCTCCAGAGTACTGAAGAGTAAGTATGTCACTCTAGAAACTAAAGAGAGCCTAATCCAGACCTTGGTCTTCACAATCACATGCTATATGCATCAGAGAGCTGGACAATGACTAGTGATGATAGAGGAAGAATTTATACCTTTGAGTTGTAGTACTAGAGAAGAATATCGAATATACCATGGGCTGCCGAGAGAACAAACAGGTTCATCTTAGAGAGGTTGAAACGAAGCTGCTCCTTGGAAACCAGTCCTTGGAGAAAAACATAATTGGGAAGGGTGGAGGTGCAAGAGAGGAAGATCCTCAACCAAATGGATTGACTCATTGGCTGGTGTAATTGGAATAGGTATAATAATGCAGCAGTTCTGGTGTGGGACCTGATTTTTGAACTGAGATTAACCAGACTCACCATCCACAAGTTGATTTCAGCTCGCAGTGACCTTGTGGGACAGACTAGAACTTCTCAACAGGTTTCCAAGGGATTATCTTTACAGAGCACCCTACTTCGTCCTTCTCCCTTCATATCCTTCTCACCTCTGAAAATATGCTTATGTGAAGATTCGATACCCCTCAAATAAAAAGCCCAAACAAACAAATAAAAAGATGACCACTGATTTTACTCAAGAATTCTTTGGAATTCATAGTCCAGTGACCACTGAATGTAAAAGTATGGAGTTCATTAATGCACTTGAGAGAAGTCAAGCCAGGTCTTGAGATGTGGTATTACCTGTCTTCTGAGCAATCGCTTATGTTTCTTAATACACAACAGCATTTGCTTTCTCTGACTTATCTCACATAGAAACAACCCTTCCTACAATTCAGAGATGAAATTTCCCTTGATATTTAGAAATCCAAAGAAACAACTAAGTACTCCTAAAGGTTCTAAAATGCAATCTTCTGACACATGCAAGATTGAAGGATATCTTACCAATATCTGGAGAGAACAATGTTTACTCAAAAAATAGAAAAGCATTCCAGAATACTGGAAAATTTCTCAGATGAGAAAATACAAAGCAAGCTTTTTTCTATCCTGCAAGAGCAGAATGGAAAGTAGGTAAGATTAAACAGAGGAGGACAAAAGGAAACTAGAATCCCTTAGGACCTACCTAGAGTTCTATGCAAAGACAGGAAGTTAAAAATCAAAAGGTGTTTTGTTTTGTTTTTACTCACTCACAATTCAAATAGCTCTGCTTAGTCCAGAGGAATCTCAGTCCTAAATCCTCAAAAGCTACTACAAGAAATCTCACTTCTGACCTGAAGAAATGTTGGAGAGCACATTTTGGAGTATGTTTAGAGTAAAAGCAAGAGTTTTAATGGAGGTTAGAAACAGGACTGAATGACTGTCTATATTCAGAGTGAAGAAGGCCCTGTGGCTAGATAACAATTTTAGTGTACAGTTTTATATAAGTGAAATACAGAATTCAAAGTATAAAATTCATAAGTGGCTAATGAAAGTCAATCAGAAGTGTCAAAGGTGGAATATATGAAGTGAGAATTTATCAGGGATTGTAGGTAACACAAAAGTGGAACTGCATGATTGCTTAAAGAGATTATATACACACACACACACACACACACACATACATATATATATATACATATATAAATATATATATTTCACTCAGTGTACTACAGAATGGTCTCAGGGTGATGACAATGCAAGTAACTTAATAATATTTCTTTTGGATTCATGGCAGTTACTAGGAATCTGTTGTAAAGATTGATCAGTAATACTGTGCATCAAGAATCTTTGGATTAAAGTTATCTCATCTAGCATCTGATTGACTGTAATGGAAAAAACCCTTGGGAACTAGATTATGATAGTCTGCACCTGCCAGATCTCAAAGACATAGAGTATCATTAGGGTATTTGATTGCATCGGCATCAAACTTGGAGGGACTGATACTAGAAAAACAATTTTATAGAATCCAACATGGATCTTAGCACCATCAGCCAGGAAATTAAAAGCTGTATTGCCTTGGGAAATTCTGCTGTCAGAGACTTCTCCAAAGTTCTGAAGAGCAATAATGTCAGTCCGGAGACTAAAGTGTGACTGATACAGGCAATGGTCTCTGCAATCACTTGGTATGTATCAGAGAACTGGACAATGACTAGGGATAACAGAAGGAGAATTGATGCCTTTGAGCCGTAGTATTGGAGAAGAGTATTGAATATATCATGTACTGTTAAGAGAATAAACAGGTTCATTCTGGACAGGGTTAAACCATGCTGCTCCTTAGAGGCAAGGATTTTGAAGCTTCATCTGCCATACTTTGGACATGTTACAAGGAGGTACCAGTCCTGGCAGAGGGACATCATGATGCTTGGGAGGTTGGAGGGACAGCACAGGAGAGGAAGACCCTCAATGAGATGGATTGATTCAGTGACTGGGGTAATGGGGGAAGTTGTGTGAGAGACAATAAGGTTCGGCACAGGATAGAGCAGTGTTTTAGGGCTATTGTACATAGCGTCACTATTAGTCACAGGCAACTCGACTGCATGTAACAACAACACGGATTTCAGACTTTTTTTCAAGACTTCCAACAAGAATTGAAACTATGCTTTCAGAGTGCTGCATCAATACACAGGAGGTATCCCTGATTTTAAATTCCCAGAAAACAAAAAGCCTAGGTTTGGCTAGAAGACCAGGACAAATTGAGGGTGCCTGTGTGTCATTTCTGACCACTCTGAAAGGGACAGAAATAGAAGAATTTGGAAATAATGTAGGGAAATTGGGGAATAAAACAGAATATAATTTAAAAATAAAACTTGATTTACTAGCCCAATAGAAACTGCTGGAACTATCAAGACAGTGGTCTTTCACAAACTTCAAGTGTGATACTGAATTTACTCTGATAATTCAACTTTCACCCAAATAATTGATGAGTCTTTAAGGTGAAAAATCACACTAGAGAGATAACTCCTTAGAAAAATCATCTGTTACAAATCAAAAGGGCAGGGATTAATTTCAGAGGGCCAAAAGGAATTTAAAAGAAGGATGACTAGAAATTTTAAACAGAGGACAAGAGATAAAATTACTGTTTAACAATACGGACTATAAACAGTATCATAAACAAATGTGTTTAAATTTAATGAAACTAAATTTGATATACAAACTTTTATTTAAACCAAGCACAAAAAAATAATTTAAATCAGCTTAACAACAACTACATATCATTATATATTACATAATAAAGGAGTTTTAAACAATAGTCTAGGTGTGTGTACCATATTAAAAGTTCCCTTCTTTAAAATAAAAGAATAAAAAATAGTTGTTTTGGGTTTTTTAAAAAAATAATTTTAATTTATATCAATAAGTATGGAACAGCACGTGTACTGAGAAAACATGTAAAGATACCTTTATTTTCTTCAATTGTCAAAAAATTTACAATTGCTAAAGGAACAACTTGTGAAGGGAGGTGATATATTTGCTATTATAGAAGAAATCTGCAGCAAGTTTAGACCTGGCTATAATAGACTCTTAGTAAACGTATCTCTGGATATCTCCAAATAAGTTGGGAAAGATATCCTGAGACTGAATCTTGTCTGAATCTTTCACATCTCAGATCACAATGCAGCCCTTCAAATGACTGATTATCTGTCCTTTTAAAACTTTTTGAGACGGCATTAACCTGCCTGCTTAGCTCAACTTCAGAAAATAACTGGTGAAATACAAATAAATTAAAAAAGATTTTAAATTATCTTCATTGTTCTTACTATATCCATTTGTTTAAATGGAATTACATATACATACTCATTAACAAATTCTATCTAATACCTTCTCAACAAGCAAAGATAAATAAAGCAGTTTCTAGCCTGGACGTACCAAGATGTTGTTGTTGTTAAGTCCCCTCAAGTCGTAGGCAACTCATAGCTACCCTATGAACAAAAGACCTGGATGTTTGTATATCTTTCATTCATCCTCCAAGTTTGTAGGGTTTCCAGAGGCAAGCTAATTCAGAAGTGGATGCCACTCCTGCTTTCAAGCTTTTTTTAATCTGGGACCACCACCAAACACTGTCCCCCGTGGGTAACCATTCTTGCATTTGATACATCAGTGTCACAGTGTTCAGCTTTACAGCAACCAGGAGTTACCTTTCTACAGCAAGTGGACAGACCAGAGCTATAAAACCTAGGAGAATGGTTGACCAAAACCAATTAAAAACAGGCCTGAGGGCCACGCATTAAAGTCACCCAACTTTGGCTTGGGAGCATCACTTTCTGTCCACTAGGCCAACTGATCTATCTCTATGCTGTCATTGTACTAGGATATTATTTATCTAGTCATATATTGCCATTATAATTGCTGACACACAGCAGCTTTTTAGACATATCTTTTCTTTTTTCTTACTTTAAAGCATTATGTGGTGGACAATTTAGACTAATAGCTACTCAAAACTGAAAACTCATCGCTGCCTATTACATTTTTATTAATACTGACTCCCCAGCTAGTTTCTGAGACTGTAAATTGCAATGGGAAGAAAGGGGCCCGTCATTCTGCCTTGGAACAACTTATGGATTTGAATTACCAAAGATGCCTGGTCTGTGGATTGGTAGTCCAATTTATGTCAGGCTATGCCACAACAGTCCTAATATGAGTTGTTGGGAAGTAAAAGCAAAGATTAATTCACATTCGTAATATCTGGATAGAGGAGTATAAAGAAAAACTTCAATGGTGAAATGATGGTTGGAGCAGTACTTTATTTTTCATGTATTGAGGTGGGATTTTAAAAAAATTTTAATTTTATATTGTTATTGGTTTGTATGCAATTATTCATATACATTATGTTTTATGAATCTTTCATTTTCATTGTATTCTGTTCATGTATATTGTGATTTTTGCCCCCTTACAATAATCTTGTTGTCATTGTTATGTGTCTTTGAGTCACTTGCAACTCATAGTGACCCTATGTTCAACACCCTTAACTCCCCACTATTTTTTGCCAACCTTATTGTCTCTGACACACCTACCCCCACCACCCAAGTGACTGAATCAGTTCATGTCATCAAGGGTCTTCCTCTCTTTCACTGTTCCTTCACCCTCCCAAGCAGGATATCCCTCTCCAGTAACTGAGCCCTCCTTGCAACATGTCCAAGATATGTCAGACGAAGCTTCAGAATCCTTGCCTTCAAGGAGTAGCCTGATGTCACCCTCTCTAGGACAAACCTGTTTGTTCAGAATTCTAGCAATGTATGGTATATTCAATATTCTTCTTCAATACCACAGCTCAAAGGCATCAGTTCTTCTTCTATCACCCCTAATGACTCACAGCAAATAGTTGCAAAGAACGTGGGCTGGATCAGACACACCTTAGTCTCCAGGCTGACATCATTTCTCTTCAGTACTTTGGAGAGGTCCCTGACAGCAGCCTTTTCCCATGCAATTTGTTTTTTAATTTCCTGGCTCTTGGTTCCAAGAGTGTTGATTGTGAAGCCAAGCAAATTGAAGCTGTTAACAATCTCCATCTCTTCACCATCTATCATGATGCTGTCGATCACCCTAATGGTGAGAATCTTTGTTTTATTGATATTAAGCTTCAATCCATATTTAGGGCTGGAGTTCTTGACCTTCTACAGCAAGCACCTTAGGTCCTCCTCAGTTTCAGCAAGCATATTTACTAATAATTATTTTTAAGAAAGTGTGTAAACCAGTTACTTTATGACTCACACCTTAATATCTCCATTTGAGATAGTCAATTTCTGATTTGCACATCCATATTAAACTGGTACTATGCGAGAACAAGCAAGTCTAAACCTTTTAAGCATGTCTAATACTTTTGCTGAGGATTCTTCTGTTCAGTATGGAAACTGAGTATCTATATCCACAAGCAAAGCCCAGTCCAGAGCAAGCCATGAGGTTGAAGCTATCAACACTAGATTACACCATGGATCATCTTCTCTTCATCAGGTTGGGTTTTAGTCAACTCACCTCTAACCATTTGTGGTTAGACACAAATGAACATTGCCACAAAATCAGCAGTCCACACTTCTCTTCACTCAACCTTAGCCCAATCAAGGTGCCAAGTCAGTAAGTCAGGGGTCCTCATGACTCCCTGCTTCTCAAGCCAGCACCCCTTTTTTCACTTCTCCATACATCTGTGAGTGCTCTATGGATAGTGCTGACTGAATATTTTCAAGCTCAGCCTGTCCCTTCATTGTTGTGTCTTTCTCTTACTACTACTCCAGCAGGTCAGGTGGTAACTACAAATGAGCATACTCACCAGCTCACTTTAACTTCAAGTCCTGGAAGTAGACTCTGGTGGGCAATGAGTTTACCCTCCCTCAGAAGCCAACAGCTTATTCCAGTTTTAAAAGGTCAAACCCCCCCCGCCCCCCATCTTCATGCTTAACTTTCGTTCAAATGTGAATTTCTTCAATAAAATGTCCAGGTGAATTTAAAATCTATTCAAATGCAAATCTCCTCAGAGTAGTGAGGGGGATGTCAAAATTCCCCTAGTCTAAGCAAGCTTGTCTCCAGGGCAGATTTTCCCTTTTAGTACTTCAATCAAGTACTGGCTAAAGGTGGAATTACATATTTTCTAATCTAAATCTACAATATCCTGTGTTAATTTATATCATACTTTTTTTCTCCCTTTTGTCTATTGATTTGTTTATAACTTCCCATACACACAATGATTCATCCATGCACATTGTCCCACACACAAGCTCTCGTACACTCTGCACTTCATACAATTAGCTACTACCCACCCATGTCCATTATGAGCCTTCCTCTTTCTTCTAGCCCCCATTGAATCCTCTTCACTCCATCTTCTTCCTTCATGCCCCCCACCCATTTCTCAGATAGACAGTATATAGATAAGTATACATTTGAAGGAGCTATGAGACTATTTAACAAGTTTTCTGATGAAACTTAACTTACAAAAGGAAGAGAGTTTAAGAAGAGTTGTTTGGAGAGTAGGAGACATAGGCACATGGTAAATCTTAAAGATATATCAAACAAAACAAAGAATTAGAGGGCATTATTCATTTAACTGAACTAGAAAAAGTAAAGTCAGGAGACTGATTTTGGAGAATCCAGAAATACCTAGAATGAAATATGATCTGGTTCTGAATTAGAGCAGTGGAAGCAGGACTCGGTACAGGAGCTTGGCATAAAATATGGTGAAACTTGTGACAGCTGGAACTCTATGGGACCACCTTGCTTTCCTGAGTCTTAGAAGCTTTCTAACTTTGAAGTTTTTCTAACTTTAAAACAGTTTTAGTGAAAAAATATTTGAGCTTTTTGTATTTCATAGGTTTATAATATTTAGAATTAGTAGTCTTTCTGTCTCTACAACTATTTAATTGGATATATATAGATATAAGGGAACTCTGGTTGACTAGTGGTCAGGAGATGTGCTACCAAACCCCAAAGCACACAGTGAGTCTACCAGCTGCCTCACAGAAGAAAGGTGAATTATCTCCTCCAGAGCAATTTACAGTCACTGGAAACCCACTGGAGTATTAGCTCTGAGTCGGTTCTGACTCAACAACACATAATAACAATAATAATATATAGAAATAAAGAAAAAAAAGATTATTCTATAGACTTAGAGATTGTTGATTTAAAATCCCTTAATACTTATCTTTTTCCTAAACAGAATTTCAGCTGCTTTGGCTAATTGGTAAGGTTTGAGGATGGTAGGAATTAATTTAGTTTAAGAATCTGATTCTCTTAATAAGAAGGAACTACGAGAGTTTTGGAAGAAAGTAGATATTGGTATCAGAGCCATATTTTCAAAAGATAAACCAAATAAAAAAATATAAAATTGGATTGAAGAATGTTGTTGGTTTTGTTGTTGATTTCCTTCGAATCTAGCACAACTCATAGCGACCTTATAAATAAAAGGCCTGAAGCCGCCCTACAACTATCGTCATTTATCAAAGTTCATAGAGTTTCCAGAGGCATGTTGTTTAGGAAATGGATGCCATTCCTGGTTCAAATGTTGGAGGTACATTTTATCAAGTCTGTTGTTAGGTTCCTTCGGGTTATGTTCATCTAACGTATGGAAAAAAAAAAAAAAGAAAGAAAGAAAGAAGGAAATGTTGCTTAGTCTTGAACTATCCTCGTAAGAGTAAAAATGCTTTAGTCCATCACTGCAACCACCTTGCCACTGCCCCATCTTATTGAAATGCTTCTTCCTTTTCATTGAGTGTCTGCTTTAGTAAGCATGATGTCCTTCTGTAGGCATTGTCTTTCCTGATAACATGTTCAAAGTACATAAGGCAGTGTCATCATTTTCACTTTGAAAGAGCATTCTGGCTGATCTGTTTCCAAGGTGAATTTGTTTTTTCTTCTGGTAGTCCATGTAAAATTCAGTCTTTATCAATACCATACAAGAATCAAGTGCATCAATTTTAAGTTTTTCTTCTTTTTTATTCAACTTTTGAGTGCCTGTGAAGTGGTTTAAAGTACCATGACTTATATAATTTACATTTTCGTTATCAAAATGGCATCCTTGATTTTTAAAATTTTAAAGAGTTCTTTTGCAGCAGATTTTCCAAATTTTGTTGTTGTTGTTAAGTGCCATCGAGTCGTAGACAACTCAGCGATCCTATGAATGAAAGTCCTCAGCACTTGTGTAAATTTCATCTTCTCTCCAAGTTCTTAGGGTTTCCAGAAGCAAGCTATTACGAAAGTGGATTCCACTCCTGCTTTCAAGCTTGTTTTAATTGGGGAGCACCAGGACACACTGTCCACCGTGGGAAACCGTTAACGCATTTGACACATCAAATTTGCGTTTGGACACTGATGATTGGTCTAGGAAAAGAATTTCACTGATCCTATCTTTATCAATTTACTTCAGGTTAACATTAACTCATAAATATTTAATGTGAAGTGAATTTTAAGTTAATGATGTGCAATTAACTTAGTTTTAATTCATGATAAATTATTGAATGTTGTTGTTGTTGTTATGTGCCGTGGAGTCGTTTGCGACTCTTAGCGACCCTATGTACAACAGCCCTAAACCCTGCTCTATCCTGTGCCAATCTCATTGCCTCTGACACACCCATCCCGATTACCCCAGTCACTGAATCAATCCACCTCATAGAGTGTCTTCCCCTCCTGCGCTGTCCCTCCACTCTGCCCAGCATGATGTCCCCAGGTAACAAGCCCCAAGGCGGAGCCTAAACCGGTTGGGGAGGAGCAAGCGAGAGACAGAGGGAGCCTCTGCCGCCAGAAGCAGCGTGGGTCCAAGCCGAGACCAGGCAACACAGAGGACTCCCACAATAAAAATTTATTGAATAGCTAATCTAAAAATAGAAAGTTCTATGTGAAAACTCCTAGGAAATTTTCTTCTGTTCATTAGACGAGTAGTATCCATCCATGTTGAACAAAAGCCTGTGCTAATGCAGCCAGTATTGCAGTTCAGTAAAAAAATAGTTTTCAAAACAGTAAAATAAGGATGAATGTAAATGATATGGCCAAAAAAGCAGAAAGAGTGCTATTAAAATTGTGGGGACTATGGTCAATATCAAGAATCAGGTGTTAAGTGAAAAAATCAATGCATTTTTTGTAAACTTTCACCCAAGTAATAATTTAAAAATAAAATAGGAGAATAAGCTAAAAAAATATTCAAGAAGATGAGAGTGAGTTAATTTTAAGCTTATACTATAAGATCTTTTAGAGAGAGCGGAGGGTAAGGTAACTAAGAAATAGAGGAGTAAATAAAAATGACCTGAACTTAACTTCTAATTGTTGAGTTAATGTATTTCTTTGTGGAGTGACAAGAAAAACCTAATGAGGAAAAACTATTATGCCAATTATGACAACATTCATTTAGTTCATTGATATGCATTTATACATAGAAGAATTAAG
The DNA here is from genome assembly GCF_000299155.1 of Elephantulus edwardii. Lineage (NCBI taxonomy): Eukaryota > Metazoa > Chordata > Mammalia > Macroscelidea > Macroscelididae > Elephantulus > Elephantulus edwardii. The sequence goes on along the minus strand of NW_006399775.1, from coordinate 21,757,903 downwards.
AGATAATTACCAACTCATGAAAAGTATTACACCAAAGAAATAATAAAGTAAATCTTTCAAGAAAGAGAAGAAAACTTTGAGACTAATTAGTAAAACATCCCATAAAACATCATCTATGATAAGATTTAGCACTCAGATAGTTACAATGTGACACCATCTTGTAAAGAAACATGAATTTGTAATAGCTACAGAATGAATCAACTTTTAATAGAAATTCCTTAGAGAAGAGACTAATTATTTCCTATCAATGTTATTCAATATGTAATCAGAAGGAGTTGCATAGTGAAACCTATACAAGATATACTTGGAGCCTTTTGAGTTCATTTTGGTTTTTTAATCCTATCAAAAATAGAGCTAAGAAAAAGGAAAATTGTAAGATATGGGAGAGTAAACATATAAATAATTTCAGTCAAATTGGAACCAAAATAATGGAGACTTTGGTTATGAATGTGCATATTTTTTCATTTTCTTAGCAAAAGAGAAAATAAGTCTTCTGGGGCAAAGTTCTTGGTGGATAATAATTACACCAACTTACAAAACTAAGATTGAACTTTGAGATAGCTCCCAGCACTACATAACTCTATGCCCAACTCATTAATTTAGTAATTAATAAATTTATATATTTATTCAGAGTTGCTTTATGGGGAGTTTTAACTATTACTGCACTTAAATGTTGTATTTCATTGAGAAATTTGACTTAAAATGCCTGTAAACTAGCAAAGAAAAATTAAAAACACAGCTAGAACATTTTTTTTCTGCCTGGCTTTAGATTAAATAAATGATGGTGACAATTCAAGTAAGAAATTAATAGTTAAATAAAATTTCAACTCCAAGCTTATGCTCCCTCTAAAGTTCCAAACTTGTAAGTCAGAAAATAAAATAATAGTTGTTCATATTGAAATATGTGAAGAAACTTTACATATCAAAGGGAAATTTATCATGTGAGAAATAATTGTCTCTTTTAGCCTAAAAATTGTCTACAAATTGAGTGCAAAGGTATATATAAACACCCAATAAAATCAGAAAACACACAGAGAATTAGGTGTCTACAAGGAACAGTAAGCATGACCATTAAACATGATAATAAAGAACAAAATAATGAATGGATAAGTACGACAGAAGCAGAATATAGAAAGCTAAAATGAGTGTATAAACTGGATCAAATAAAATTGTACAGAGTACAGCTTAGAAAGCAGTAGTATAGGGAAAAAAATGGTTAAGGAATACAGAGGACAGAACTAGAAGGTTTAAAATGTACTTTATTGAAGCTCTAGTAGAGTAGGCTAGGGAGAGTTAATAAATGAAGCAATAATGGATAATTTCTAAAATTGGTTAAGTAGAGCAAATTCTGATTTCTATGAGGCTCAATAAATTACGTGAGAATAAGTACAAAGAAAACACAATGGGATATGTCCTAGGAAAATTGCAAAACATTGAAGAGAAATGCCATTAATAAAAAATAATAAAAAAGACATAATACTTAAAGTAAAATGAAAATTACTTTGAAATGTGACTTTTCATTAACAGCACTGGAAATTAATAGGATAGAGTAGGATATTTTCAGAGTTCCAGGAAAATATGTACTCCAGCACACCTATTATTCCTTAATCTCCCCCCATGTGATTTATAATGCTTTTGATACCAGTAGCCAGGAAATTAAAAGATGAGTTGCACTGGAAAAGTCAGCTCCAAGGTACTGAAGAGCAATGATGTCAGTGTGGAAACTAAGGTGCATCTGATCCAGGCCATGGTCTTTGCAATTACTTGCTTTGCATCAGAAAGCTGGACAATGACTAGGGATGATAGAAGGAGAATTAATGCCTTTGAATTTTGATGCTGGAAAAGAGTATTGAACATACTATAGACTGCTAGGATAACAAACAATTTCGTCCAAGAGAGAGTAAAACCAGGCTGCTCGTTGGAGGCAAGGATTCTGAAGCTTTGTCTGACATACTTTGGACATGTTGCAAGAAAGGGCTAGTCCTTGGGGAGGGACATCATGCTTGGGAGGTTGTAGGGAAGTAAAGATATTAAGTCCCTCATTGACATGGATTGATTCAGTGACTAGGGTAATGTGGGCAGGTGTTTCAGAGACAATAAGATTGGCACAGAATAGAGTAGGGTATAGGGCTGTTGTACATAGGATTGCTATGAGTCACAAGCGACCAATGGCACAACAATATGTGATTTACAGCCCTCTGAAAATCCTCCAGATAGTCCTCTTGTAACAACAATTAGGGTAAAATAAAAATACCTAACCTCTTGTCACAAAATCATTTTTGACTCATAAACATCTTTTGGGGGAAAGTTGCATTGTGCCAAAAAATTACCATGACTGATGGGTTCAGATCACCAGAAAGACATGACTTTGGGTCATTGAGAAACTTCCCACTGATTATGCCACCAGATTGTGCTTATTTGGGGAAACTAATTCAGCTCATTCTCATTGTCCTTGAGTCTGAACTAAATCATAGCTGACCCTCCCACAGATTTCAGAGGCTATAAATTGCATTGGAGGAGATTACTCAGAGAACAGCTTGTGGATTTCAACTCCCAGAAAGGCCTCACAATTAGGTCAACAATGCAATTCCCTCTAAAATGCACATGATCAGCGAATAATGGGAGGCAAAGAAAGAAGTTAACTTGTTAGTTAACTGAAAAACAAAAAAAAACAAAAAAAAAAAACCAAACAAACCAAAAACAGAAAACCCCAAAACAATGGTTAATAAAAGCTACCAAAAATAGCATATAGAAAATGTAGCTGGGTGTAATCAAGTTGATTATGACTCAGTAACCCTTCGAGATAAAAACCCTTAGAGAGATAATAATTTTCCCTGCCATCCTCCTGATTTCTGACATGCTCAAGTCCATGGTTGTAACCACTTTGTCAATCCATTTCATAGAGTCACCCTGTCTTTTGTGGTCTCTCTCTCTACCTTTTCGAGCATGTTGTCTTTTCCAAAACACTTGTCCTTCCTGACAACATGTTCAATATAAATGAGATAAAGTTTCCTTGACTCTAAATAGCACCCAGTTGCATTTCTTTCAAGACATATTTATTTATTCTTTTAAAGGAAATGACAACCTTTTCAACAAATGGTGTGGACAAAACTGGACTGCGACCTGCAGAAAGCTGAAACAAGATCCACATTTCACACCATAAACAACAATCAACTCAAGATGGATCAGAGACCTGGAATTTAAATCTCAACCCATAAAGTTCATAAGAGACTAAATAGGATCAAGCTTAGAAGGCCTACTCTATGGTATAAAGACTGTCAGTCAGACAGACATAATCTAAGGAGGATAAAATTGATGAATGGGACCTTCTAAAGATAAAATTCCTATGTGTATCAAAACTTTTTTCCAACAGGGTGAAAAGAAAACCTACTGACTGGCAACAAATATTTGGCAATACCAGCTCAGACAAGTGTCTCATAACAACAGTTCACAGAATACTCCCGGGCCTGCAGAAGAAAAAGACTGATAACCCAATTACAAAATGGGCAATAGACATGGTAATAATTTTCACAGAGGAAGATATTAGAATGGCCAACAGACACATGAAGAAATGCTCAACATCAATGGCAATAGTGAGATGCAAATCAAAACCACAATGTGATACCACCTCACTCCAGCAGCAGTGGCAAAATTTAACAGGACAGCAAGTAATACATATTGGAGAGGATGTGGTAAGATAGGAATGCTCATTCATTGTTAGTGGGATTGTACAAAGAAGGCAGTTTGGAACCTCCTCAAGAAGCTGAACATAGAAATTGCATATTACCTAGCTATTCCACTGCTTGGAATATACCTTGAGAAAATGAGTACTGAAGCACAAATGGAGACTTGTACACCAGTGTTCATATCAGTGTTATTTCACTATCGCAAGAACATAGAAACAGCCCAGGTGTCCAACCACCATTGAATGGATTAAAAAAAAAATTATGGTACATTCACACAATGAAATACTATGCAGCACACAGGAACAATAACTGTAAATTATTATCTAACTTGAGAGGGACTGGAGAGAATTATTCTGAGTGAACTAACTCAGTCACATAAGGACAAATACTATATAAAACCATTATTGCAGAATAAATATGAGGATCCAAAGGGGGGAGGATGGAAGCAGAGAGGGAAGGATGTGTGGCGAGGGAGGGGGGATTAATCATGGGGATGCACAATTTTATGGGTATGGGGGTGAGAAGAATGGGAAGAACTGGTGTGAAAAATAATATATTCAAATTTTGTAAATAAACTAGTAAAATTAAAAAAATACAGGTAATCCTTGGTATATCCAATACTCTTTGCCACCATCATTCTTCAGAGACATAATTTCTATTCTGATCTTCTTTAGACATTGTCCAACTTTCACATACATGACAAAGATCTGAAAAAACAATGGATTAGATGGATTAGGTCAGGCACACCTTAATCTTTATACTGACTGATATCATTACTCCTCAGCACTTTAAAGAGGCTTTTGACTGAATATTTGCCCAATACAACATAGCTTTTGATATCTTGACTGTTAATGCCATGGTGTTGTTGTCATGTGTCATTGAGTGGTCTGTGACTCATAGCGACCCTATGTACAGCAGCTCTGAAGTTTGCCCTGTCCTGAGGCAGTCTCACTGACTCTGAAACACCTACACCATTGTCCCAGTTACTGTATCAATCCATCTCTTCCAGGATCCTCTTCTTCTGCACTGCTGTCACTCCACTCTGTCCTTCACCAAGGACTGGACTTCCTGGCCATGTCCCCAAAGTATGTGAGATGGAGCTTCAAAATCCTAGCCTCCAAGGAGAAACTTGGTTTTACCCTCTAGAAGAGAGACCTTTTGGTTTTCTTGATGATCCATGGTATTTTTAAGACTCTTCACCAGCACACAGCACAAAGGCATCAATTATTTTTCTGTTATCCTTAGTTATTGTGCAACTCTCTGATGCATAGCAGGTAATTTTGAAGACCATGGCCTCAATCAGTCACACCTTAGTCTCTAGTCTGATACCATTTCTTCTCAGTACTCTGGAGAGGGCTGTTATGGCAGATTTTCCCAGTGCAATTCATCTTTTAATTTCCTAACTGCTGATGCCAAAAGTGTTGATTGTGGAGCTGAACAAGCTATAATTGTTAACAATCTCTATTTCTTCTCCATCTATCATGGTGCTGCCAGTTGGCCCAGTGGTGTCAGTCTTTGTCTTTTCGATGTTAAGCTTTGATCCATATTGAAAACTACTATTCTTGACCTGCAACAAATGCTTCAAGCTCTCCATAACACAGGTTGTTGATGAGTCTTCCTCCAATCCTGATGTCACGTTTCTCCTCATAAAGCCCAGCCTCCTGAATGATCTATTCTGCATATGCATTGAAAATGTGGAGACAGGACACATGCCTGACACACTTTTTTCCTGATTTTGAAGCATGCAGTGTTTCCCTGCTCTGTTCTGAAGACTTCTTTCTGGTCTGAGTGTAGGTTTCATATGAGCACAGTCAAGTGTTTGGGGATTCTTATTTCTCATGGTTAGTCACTATTTGTTATGCTCCACATAGTCAAATGTTTTTGCATAGTCAATGAAACACAGACATTCCTCTGATTTTCTTTGCATTCCATTTAAGATCCATATAATATTATATTGATAATAATGTCCCTAGTCCACCTTTTCTGAGCCCAGTATTTCTGATAGTTCTCTGTTACTGTACTGTTTCAGTTGTTTTGGGATAATCTTCAGAAGGATATTGCTTGCGTGTGATATTAGTGATATTATTAGATAAGTATCACACTTTTGTCAGCTCACCTTTTTTTGGAATGGGAATAAATATGGATCTCTTCCAGTCAGTTTGCCAGGTTTTTGTCCTCCATATTTCTTGGCACAACCTGGTAAGCATGTCCAGGGCAGCATCTGTTTGGTGAAATATGTCAGTTGATATTCCATCAATTCCAGGGGCCTTATTTTTTGCCAAGTCATTCAGAACATCCTGAACTTTCTTCTTTATCACCATTGCCTTTTGGTCATATGTTGTTTCTTGAAATTATTCTGTGTCAGCAAAATCTTCTAAAAAAAGATATTTCTTTTCATATAACAATGCCTTTACATTATGTTTCATTCACATACATTGTGTTCTATACAAACTTTCATTTATATTGTGTTTCATATAATCATTCATATTCATGTTATTTTACATTTTTCTTTCATTTATTTGCTTACAAATTTATATACATTGTGTTTCACACTATTCTTCATTCACATTGTGTTTCATACAATCATTCTCATACATTATGTTTTCTAAAATTAATCACCACTGGACCTTGCTCATCATTAAACATTTTTTTTTCTTTCTTGGATCCTTCCCATTTGCTTCCCCCTCCACACACCAAACCGTGCAACCCTGTGGTTTCATACCTACCTATTCTAATCCCTTTCTTCCCCCTTCTCCCACCTTGAGTTCCTGTACATGTCTTATTGTTGTTGTTGTTGATGTTGTTATGTGCCATCGAGTCGCCTGCGACTCATAGCGACCCATAGCGACCCTATCTACAACAGCCCTAAACTCTGCCCTATCCTTTGATGATCTGACCGTCTCCGACAACCTGCCTCCATTACCACAGTCACTGAATCAATCCATCTCAAAAAGGGTCTTCCTCTCCTGCGCTGTCCCTCCACCCTGCCAAGCATGATGTACCTTTCCAAGGACTGATCCCACCTTGCAACATGTACAAAATATGTCAGACAGAGCTTCAGAATCCTTGCCTCCAAGGAGCCGCTGGGCTTTACCCTCTCCAGGACAAACCTGTCTTACCATGGTATATTCAATACTCTTCTCTAACATTACAACTCAAAGGCATCGATTCTCCTTCTATCATCCCTAGTCATCATCCAGCTCTCTGATACATAGCAAGTGATTGCAAAGACCATGGCATGTATCAGGCACACTTTAGTCTCCAGACTGACATCCTTGCACTTCAGCACTTTAGAGTGGTCTCTAACTGCAGACTTTCCCATATCACACAGGAGAACACACGTTTTATTAGCTATCCTCCAATTTTTACATTAAGGGTCTTAACGCAGTATTTGTCCCTATGAGACTGTGTTAGTTCACTCAGCATCCTTCCATCCTCTTTCAATGCTTCCTGGATCATTCTATATTCTGCCCATAACATACTTAAGTATTATAACTCATGACTTGAATTTGTTCTTTAGTTCCTTTAGCTGAAGAAATTCTGAGTGAGTTAAGCCCTTTTGATTTTCAGACTCCAGCTCCTTGCATGTTTAAGTATAATTCTTTGCTTTGTCTTCCTGAGCTGCCCTTTGAAATCTTCTATTCAGCTCCTTAACTTCCTGATTTATTACCTGTGCTTGGCTTCTTGGTGCTCTCATGTAATATTAAGAGTCTCTTATCACTTCCATTTTGGTCTTTTCTTCTTCCTTTGTTTTGCATTCTTCATGGATGAAATTCTTAATGTCCTCCCACAGCTCACCTAGTCTTCGTTTATTAGTGTTCAAGGCCTCAAATCTGCTCCTGAGAGCAGATTTTAAATTCAAGTGACATAGAATCAAGTTGAAATTTTTATTCCTATGGATTTGATTTGAATTTTTTAGCTTTAATTTAAACTTGCATATGAGTAGCTGATGGTCTGTTCTGCAGTCAGCACCTTCCCTAAATTTCACTGCTGTTATAGAACTTCTGGGTATTGATTAA
>NW_006399775.1:21748434-21749783 GCF_000299155.1 Elephantulus edwardii | reverse complement strand
TGATTCAGTGACTGGGGTACTCGGGATGGATGGGTTTGTCAGAGGCAATGAGATTGGCACAGGATAGAGCACGGTTTAGGGCTGTTATACATAGGGTCGCTATGAGTCACAAACGACTCAACGGCACATAACAACAACAACATCTATATATTATGATGTTTCCCATTGATTCAACTGTAAGGGTTTCTGTTTCTTAATGTTGAAGTGTAATCCACTTTGAAAGCTATAACCTTTAAAGACTTTTATCTTCAATAAGGGTCAAATCTACTTCACTTAATATATATAAGGTTGTGTCATCTGAAAAACTAGATTGCTGAGTTTCCCACCAATCTGAATGCCATCTTCTTCATGTAGTCCATCTTCTTGAATTATTTTCTCCATATAGAGATTAAATAGTTATGGAGGAAATATACAACTCTGAAGCACACCATTCCTGATTTTAAACCTTACTCTAAGTCCCTTTTTCTGTTTGAGTGGGTGAGTGGTCCTCCTGTTTGAATGAATGGTCCTTGTCACAAGTTGTTAAGTGCAGGTTAGTTTTGACAGGTTTTGTACCGTAAAATTAAGTATTCTGGAGTTTTCATTCTTCCCAATGTTATCCATAAGTTATTATCAACCACAATCAGTGTCTTAGTTTAGTCAATAATGCACAAGTAAAACAGTTTTCTTGTATTCCCTGCTTTTAATCAGGATCTATTGGACATCAGCAATGATATCCTTTGTTTCACAGCCCTTTCTGAATCCAATTTTAATTTCTGGCAGTTTCTTGTTGATGTACTGTTCCAGTAATTTTTTTAAATAATCTTCATAAGATTTTACTTGCATGTGCTATTAATTATATGGTTGTATAACTTTCATACTCTGTTAGATCACTTTTTTTTTGAGAATGAAAACAAATGTGTATTTTCCAGTTGGTTGACCAGGTCATTTTAAATTTCTTGTAGTAGGTTAAAAAGAATGTCAAGGGCTGTATCTGTTTGCTTAATAACCTCAGTTACTATTTCTTCAATTCCTGGGATTTTAAATTTTTTGCCAGTGTTTTCTGTTCAGCTTGAACTTCCGAACTTCCTGCATTGCCATTTTTTCTTGATCATGTGCTACTTCCTGAAATCTTTCAGTGTTGAGTTTTTTTATACAGTTATCCTGAATATTTCATCTATGATCTTTTTATTCTTCTGGCATAATTAAAGGAGGACCTCATGCACTTACTGCAGAGGGTCAAGGACTGCAGCCTTCAGTATGGACTGAGGCTCAATGTCAAAAAGACAAAGATTCTCACCACTGGACCAATTGGTAGCATCAGGATGGATGGCGAAGAGATTGAGATTGTTCACAGCTTCAGTTTGCTC
>NW_006399775.1:21746460-21748019 GCF_000299155.1 Elephantulus edwardii | reverse complement strand
GGCAGGAGGGGAAGACCCTCTATGAGGTGGATTGATTCAGTGACTGGGGTAATGGGGATGGGTGTGTCAGAGGCAATGTGATTGGCACAGGATAGAGCGGGGTTTAGGGCTATTGTACATAGGGTCGCTATGAGTGGCGGATAGAGCGGGGTTTAGGGCTGTTGTACATAGGGCCGCTATGAATGGCAAACGACTCGACGGCACATAAGAACAACAACAGCATACAATTCTTGTGTATTACAACTTGAGACTTGCATTTGCTTTTTAATTCTTTCAGCTTGAGAAGTGGTAAGTGCCTTCTGACCTCTGCTCTTGCCGTGTTTCACTAGAGTACTTTGCTTTGTCTTCTTGAGTTGGCCCTTAAAATCTTCAATTTGTTTCTTTTACTTTATCATCCTGACTCCACATTCTTATTTGCCTAGTTCAACTTCTCAAATGATTTGCTCACTATCAAGACTGAATAAGTGTGGAGAAATGATACAACCCTGGTTCACACCTTTCTCAATTTTAAACCATGTAGTGTTCCCTTGTTCTGACAGACTATTGCTTCTTGTTTGTGTATAGATTTTGCATGAACACAATTAAGTGTTCTGGGATTCCCATTCTCTTCAATGGTAGACACAATTTGTTATGTTTTACACAATCAAATCATTTTGCATAGTCACTAAAACACAGGTAAACATATTTCTTGCTTGTAACCAAGATCCATCTAATATTCACAATGATGTTCTGCATGTCACGTCCTCTTCTAAACCCAGCTTGGGTTTCTGGAAGTTCAGTGTTGATACACTGTTTCAGCAAGATTTTACTTGTATGTGATGTTAAGTGTATTGTTTGATAACATCCACAGTCTGTTGGATCACTTTTTGAAAATGGGAGCAAATACAGATCACTTTCAGTCAGTTGGTCAGGTAGCTGTCTTTCATATATGTTAGCAGATATTAATAACCACATACAGGGCTGTATCTGCTTGTCTAAACACTTCCACTGACACTGTTTCCATTTCTGGGATTTTATATTTTTTACAAATATTTCTGTGTTGTTTGGATTTCTTTCTTCAAAACCATCGGTACTAGACTGGTTTAGAAATAGGTCTGTGTCAACAAAATATTTTGAAAAGTGACACTGGGTGCCACTTCTGACTTCTTTATACTTCCAGCATCGTTCAGCATTTTCTCTCTAGGGTTCTAGAGTACTGTAACTGGATGCTTGAGGTGGCTCTTCGGTTCTTTCAGCTTGAGAAATGATGAGTATATTCTTCCCTTTTCATTTCTAGCTCCAAGTTTTGCACATTTCATCATCAATATTTATTTTGTCTTTTTGAGTTGTCATTTGAGATTTTTTTTTCAACTCTCCCTTTGTTTGACTTTTGCTTTTTGTAGACCAAGTTTCAAAGTCTCTTCTGACACTGTTTTTGGCATTTTCTTTATTTCTTGTCTTTTAAATGACCTTTTGCTTTCTTCATAGATGATAGTACTCATTGCATTAAATCTATTCTTGAGATTGTGTTTACAATAGGATTTGTTTTGATTTTAAATCTAAACATAAAATAATACAAA
>NW_006399775.1:21744112-21745200 GCF_000299155.1 Elephantulus edwardii | reverse complement strand
GAAACACAGATATACATTCCTCTGGTATTCCCTGATTTAAGCTAAGATCCATCTAACATTAGCTACATTTCCTTTGAAGGAAAATACAACATGGTAGGCATAAATTCATGTGTGTATAAACCTAGAGGTAAAACTACATATAGAATTGTGTGCATAGCTACCCATTTCTTTCAAATCTTTTCTAACCCACAGTAGATCCTGTTTGACTGATTAAAACTCTTCAATCAGGTTTCAAGACAGTAATATTCAATATTATATTATTCAATATTATATTATTCAATATTCAATAAAGAAACAGATTTTCTCATTCTTCTTCTTCATGGAACTAATAGGCTTTTGAAGCACTGACATTTGCTTAGAAGGCCGGTACTTAACTAATGTAATAGTAGGACTCGGAATTACAATTGTTTGCCAAGAAAAGAAGTCGGCTCTTATCCCTTTGATATAGCCCTGAGTTAGGTGTTAGAGTTCTTTCTGATTCCTTTGTGCTTTTACAGAGACAATTCCTTATAATGGTGATGTATCTCCATATCACTAAAGACTTAAAATTGAACCTTTCTGATTCTCAGTCTTTGAATTAAGGTTGTTGGATTTACTCTTTCTTGACAGGGCAATCTTTCTTTTGATTCCTGTTTTTAAATTGCTGTATTATTAGTAGAATGTGTTTTCTCAGGTTTTTCCTTAATGGGTTGAAAAGAATTTCTAGTTCTATTCCATCATGTGAATGTGTCATATTTTCTCAACCCATTCCTTTGTGATTGTACATTTGGGCTATTTCCATGTTCTGATGATGGTGAATAATGCTGCTATAAACATTGGTGCACAAGTCTCCATTTGTGCCTCAGTTCTCATTTTTTCAGGGTATATTCCAAGCAGTGGAATAGCTGAGTCATAAGGAATTTCTATGTTCAGTCTTTTGAGGAAACGCCAAACTGCCTTCGAGAGTGGTTGTACCATTTAACAATCCCACCAACAATGTATAAGAGTTCACAATTTGATAGGTGGAGGGATGCAGGAAGATCTGGTGTGAATAGCAATGTATACAAACTTCGTAAATAAACCAGTATAAAGTTGTTGTTGTTGTTGTT
>NW_006399775.1:21732200-21741387 GCF_000299155.1 Elephantulus edwardii | reverse complement strand
GTAAGGGTTAGTTAAAGTGTTGACCCCACCCTTAGCCCAGTGCCATTACCCACTTACTTCCCAGCTCCACCCTCCACCAGGATAACCCTTCACATCTGCCAAGTCCCTTCAGAAAATATCTTCCATTGTCCAACCCATGATCTGACAGTTTGTATCTTAAGCTTTCTTGGCTTCTGTGATTCCAAAAGCAGTATAAAGTAAAATAAAAAAAAATTCTATTGGAATCATGTGTAAAGTTTTTATAGCATGATTTTTACATAAAGCATTATACTAGTGATAATAAAAGTAGCAAAGAAAGAGATCATTTATTAAACTTTTTCTGTAATCAAATGGTTTCACCTTATGAAACATGTATTGAATCTCTGAAAGAGGAATACTGATAAGTGGAACACCACAGTTTAGATCCACCAGTTACTCTGAAATGAGAATCTGCAAGTGATAAAGATTTACAGCCTTGTGCTATGGGTTAGTTCTTCTGTTCAAATGTCATCATGAGTCAAAAATTACTCCATGTCAATGGGTCTTTGATTACCTTTGAATTTTCACATATGAGTCCTGTGTATGCGCACTTATTAGTCCTCTTTGATAAATGATGAAGTAGAAGTCTTAAGTGATTGGAAAAACTTCCTGATGGTTATGCCTGGGAAGTGCCAGAGCAGAGAAACACACTTGTGCATTCTAATATCAGAGTTTATCCATTATGCCATGTCATTGCTCTATCTCAGCATTTTTTTCCAAGTTTGGTAAAAGCCCATTTTACTGTTTTTATGTTGAAGTAAAGAGCATTCTGATAATCAAAGAGAAAAGCTGTTCTATTTGCATAGTTGATGAGAAAAACAGTATCATTCCAGGATCTGTTTGTTTAAAATGCACATATTTCTGTTGTTTTCTTTTCTCCAGATACATGTGTGATTGCCATCAGGAAAACAGCTCCCTTTTGTCTCAGTGCTCACAATCTCTCTAAATACCACTCTTCAATAGTAGATAAAAGCAATCTTTAAAAGAATTTCACTACTGAAGATTAAAAGTGGCATTTGTACTTTCTTCTGCGGGTATAATGTTGTGGCATGTGGAGAAATTAACGATAAAGTCCCTCTCTTGAAGGACTTATTGATTAGTAGAGGAACAAGAAACAAAGAAATGTGCTGTGCTGACCTATAGTCAGCATGCGGTGGTATTTTTTGAGTAATTGAGGGGAAAAGTGTAAGAGACTGTGGTAGAGTCTTTTTAAATGTCAATTCCACTAGCATGGTAGTGAAGAGCATTTTAGAGAAAATAAACTCACCTGAGACTCAGAAAATAAAAGTTTCCCTGGTGGACGGTCAGCAACAGAGAGGAAGACTTTTGACAAGATAGACTGATGATACAGTGACTGAAGCAATGAGCTCAAGCATTTAAGAGATGATGAAGATTGTACAGGATAGGATTTAGATCTGTTCAGGTTGCTATAAGTTGTACTCAACTCAAGGGCACTTAACAGTAAGATGGTAGATGAAAGTAGAGTGAGGCAAGATGGGTCATTTCTGGAGAAGAAAAATACATGAGTTAAGACACTGAAGCTATGTCTACATGCTGCCAACAACCACACTCACCAGTAACAAACTTAAGGACAGATTAGAACAGCTCCACAGGGTTTCTGAGGCTGTAAATATTTACAGAAGCAGGCTGCAACATTTGTCTCCCACGCAGCTGCTGGTGGGGACAACTGTGGCTTTTTTAAAGCATCTCAGTGTTATATCTCCTGTATCATCAGGGTTTCTATAGAAGCTCCAAGTATCTACATTTGCCCTAATGGAGTCTTACTGAATTAGACACCATTGCCATATTTCTGTTGTGCTTTATTTTTTTTTCTAGCAGTTCCTTTTATCTATAATTATAGTAGCTACTCCTCCCTCCCCCAACTCTAGCAATCCAGGATAAACCAAGTTATGGTGTTACTTTGCTGTGAACTTTTTTTTAAAATGATAAATTCTAAGGTCAGTTTTTATTTCTACAAAAAAAGGCAGTCAAAATAATATAAAACACATTGAAAGGATATCACTGAGTGAGCTTCAAGTGGAGGTGATTTCTACAACGGCTGTGTGAGTCCAAGGGTGAGGGAAGGCCATCTTGTTCCTGGGCTGGCCAACTCCTAAGCAAGTACAGTGACATCAACCCCCGGCCAGTGCTCTCTTGAGGCAGATCCAGTCAGTCCTGACCCCGCTGTGGATCCATGTGAGGGAGGCGGTGGGGCAGATGCTGGCAGAGGGCGCACGAGTTCCGTGGCACATTCAGCAGGGAGTCAGGTGATGGGCATGCTTGGGATTTCACGTGGACGTTTGGGCTGCGGCTTCATCTGCAAGATGAACTCATCTTCCAAAAGTGTGGCGTTGAGGAGGGCCAACCTTTGGCCTGAGAAGCCATTCTGGTGAGAAATCCTCACCTGTGTGGACTAATGTCGTCTGGCTGGCAGACCACTATTGAACTGCTATTGCGGTTCCTTCCCCCAGCACGCAGGCAGTGGGGTCTGCTATTTCATCAGCATGATTGTGGTCACATTAGCCATGTTTTTACACAAGAGCTGGGCTTCCCTTTTTACAATTTTATGATCTTTTTTTAAATTAGGGGGTGTGTGCACGTGCGCATGTGTGTGATTGCTTCTAACATTTTTCTAAAGGACGCTATACAATGGAGACAATTCCCACACCAGGCAGTGCAATGCAGAAGAAAAGCTCATGGGGATGTCAAGCGCAAAGGAGACGGGGCCTGGCTCTAGGGAAGTGGACAGGTGAAAAAGAAACTGGATGCCAGAAAGTGGGTACTGGGAGGGTGGAGGAAGAAAGTGAACCTCAACCTTCCCTCCTCCCCATTTAAAAAAACACAGCTCTTGAGCTAGTGAGTGGTAAGTAGGTTCTGGATAAATCTGGACAAGAAAAGAAACACCATTCTTTGGAAGAGGATTGAAGCGGTAAATTTTTAAACAAAGCAGAACTAGAGCATCTTAAATTTTTAATCCTTTCTTTACAGGTTACCTAGACCACTTTTGATTAAGAAAATTGTAGAAAGTTAGTAACTGTCACAAGCGGAGGCTAGGTAGTGGCACTGTCAATTCTTCAGAGAGTCCTGCTTTGAATACAGTCTGAATACACTGCTGGGGTATCTGCTCACACTCTCTGGGTCAATCTCTGCAGATTTTAGTCCACTGGTTGCTTTCCCCCATATTTCTTTGTAAACTCCTCAACGTTCTTACTAATTTTTTACGGTCCTTAGAGTATTCTTCGGCTAGGTGGGCCCAGAGAGGGTGTTTAGGATGGGGGTCATTCCCCAGTGCTATGAGGGACTGGATCACTTGGTCAGTCTTGGTGGCTGGCTTCCAGTTTTCAGCACTAATTACTGGGAGACAGACCTGGCCCTTTTCATCGGGTGGTAGATCTTAGTTTTGAATGTGATCTTCGGTGGTTTGAATGGGTACTCTGCTGGAAAGTTGATTTCGATTCTGAAGGCCCCCTCATCATATGGAGGGTTATCAGGAACCCTTGCCAGGTCAATAAATTAGCTTCATCAACCTGGATGTTACTGAAGTTTTTCATCCCACGTTTGCGGATTTCTTCAAGTTCCTTCATCAGCCTCCTGCTGGCCGCCATCTTGGATCTCCTGTGAACTTTTATAAACTTCATACCTTTAATGTGAACATAAACAAGAAATCATTGGTTGTCATAATTAAGTACCATTAAGTTGAGTATGACCCATGGTGATTCTATGAATTGTGGATCTGAACCTTGTCCTATCCTATGCCATCTTCACACTTCCTGACACACTAAAGCCCATTGGAGTAGTCACTGTGTCAATCCACTTTCTCTGACCCTCCATCTTGCCAAGAATCATGTCTTTCTCCAAGCAACATACCCTCCTAGCAACATGTCCAAATATATGCAGCAAGACCTCATCACCCTTGCCTCCAAAGAACACTCTGACTGCATTTTCTTCAAGGCATATTTATTTGTTCTTTTGGCAGTCCATGGGATGTTCAGTGCTCTTCTCCAAAACCACAGCTCAAAGGCATCAATCATTGATTGCACTCTGTCTAAAGTTTTCTGAGATTCTATAATGGCAATCCTTGCACCTTGCTAAAAGATTTTTTTTTTGGAAAAAAAAGTTTTCCATGGTGGAAGGATTGGCATACTTTTCATTATTATTTTTATTTCTTAATTATATCAAACTAAATTGTCTTTTAATGATTTTAAAGTAAAAAAAAAAACACCTAAAAATTAATGATAAGGACAAAAAGACAAGAAAAACATTCCACAACACAAAAACTGCTAAGTTCCTAAAATAGCAATGTTTATCATTATTCTTAAAAATCAAATTTTTATGTCTGCATTTCGGGAAGTCTTTGGCCTGAAGTTTCATTGATGTTATTACAAATTGCAACTACACAGATTTAATTCCAGAGTCATCCTCTGCCAATTTAGTCTACTATGGTGACTTGCATGTTGCTAAGATTCTGAAATAAATGTCCTAGTATTTTAAGGGCAGAATGGTGTTCCATGGTGGACAAATTCTACAAGAGTTTGACTGATAGGCAGTCTAGGAATAAAGGCCTGGTGATCTGCTTCTGTAAAATAGGCAGCGGAAACCTTATGGATGACAACAGAACATTCTCTATTTTGCCGGCGCTAATAAGGTCATCAGTACAGGAAGGGAAACCATAGGAACATTGAGTGACACAGTAGCCACAAGGCTAGACTTGAAAATGTACTCAAAAGTGAGAATGATAGAGATCTGGGCCTTCTATCTATCCAACTATATGGACTTTGTAATTGTATTAATAGAGTATATATAATTTCTACATATTCTAAAGTAGTAGAGCTTTATTTTTCATATACAGTTTTTGATCTACAATTTTTTATCATACATGGATGTTGTTGTGTACCATCATGTTGGAACCGACACAGTTGGAGCAGCTAGTGGATTTGAAATACATGCCTCCGGGATTGCAGCATAGAGTCTTACCAGTGGGCCACCAGAGCTCCCTATCATATACGTGATTATTGTTTGCTGTTGTTGTATACCTACGAGTCAAAACCAATCTATAGTTGATGCTCCGGTGGGTTTTCAAAGGCCGTTAATCTCAATGAAGGAGATTGCCTATCCTTCTGCAAAAACAGCTGGTGGCCTTGAACTGTGCGCCTTTGGGATTGCACTGAAGCTTCTAGTGGTGGTCACTAGTCCACCAGAACTCTCTATTATACATGAATGTATCTAATTCACAGGTTTTTTTCTTTCTAATTTTCAATAGTTTCATATACATGATTCCCCCTTTTCCGACTAAAATGTCCTTGATCAGATATTAAATATTTAAATAGAATGCTCTTCCCCTACTTTGTATTGGGTTTATTTCTGTGCCAGTTTTCACCATATTCTCTCTGTCTTTTTACTATTGTTTGGTATTCTATAACTTGTATTGGGTTCAGAAACTTTGGCTCCACCTTGTAGTGATCTCTGTGCAGCTAAAGCAAACACTGCCAGATCCTTCTCCATCCTCATAACTGCTCCTGTGGTCCGTTCTCTTAGTTGCTAGCCCATGGTTGTGACCACTGTGTCCATTCATCTAGTTGAGTGTCTTACTGTAATTTAAATAAAAATAAGTACATAGAACTTCCAAAAGTTGAAATGACACAGGAGTTAATAATTTGCTAATAACCACTGGGGAAGCCCTGATGACACAGTGAGTAAGCACTTGGCTCTTAACTAAACGGTCGGTGATTCAAACCTAACAACCACCACAAGAGAGAAAGTTGTGGCAATTCACTGCTGTAAAGGTTATGAGAGATTACCACTGTTTTATAGGATGACTCTTAATTAAAATTGATTCTTTTGGAGAGTAATTTCTGTGTCCCCCTATTCACTGTATTCCAAGTGTATTTAGTCTTTGAAGATTTTTGCTTATTTGTTTATGCTTCCTTTTCTTTCCTTGAAAAGAAATGCCCGTCTAAGTTAGAAAATGTTGGTTCAGGTTTGGAAAAATGTTAAAAAAACAAGAAATAGGACATTACATCAACTCACAACATCTGTGTCTCTAACTTATGTTATTCATATTTAATGCTTTAATTGCATGGGAGAATATTTTTCTGTGCTAAGTAGATATTGCATCTCAGTAGAATTTTCCCTCTCAGTAGATATTTTAAGCTAAATAGATACTTTTATATTCGACTAAAGAGAGGTAATTAAAACTTTCTTTAGAAAAGCAATATGGTAAGAAGAATTCTGTTTTACAGACTCTCAAATTATCATTTCTTATCTCAATGAATTAGTCTTAGAAGCTTTTAATCTAATTAATCCTTAACCAAGTTTAACACCACAGGGTGATATTTTGTGGAGCTGCCAGTGTGCATGGATTTAATTATGGATTTGCAAACAGATTTAGATAAAATCATCTCCAGCTGACCTATTCCTCCTATTCTGGGTTTAGGGTAAAGAACATTTCAGTTAATTTGGTGTCTTGCATTAATATGTGTCTGGGAATATAGTAAGTCTATGTTTACAACCATGTTTATGCATATTCTTTGATAGTTTCTTCTAACTTACCTACAACTTCTGTGCTTCTTAGAAATAAAGGACTATTGAATTTATAGGGACACTTCAAATTCTAATTTTAATATCCATACTTATTAAGGATTATATTTATTTCAGAAATAAAACCATAATCTTGAAACTTTAGGCCTTCCCTTTTTTCCAGATATGAGTTTTAGAACTCTTGAGTACACTTTAGTCATTTACCTTTACCTTCCTAAACATGTAGTCCCTTACCATTGAGTTAGAACAGACTTGGTAGCCCTCCAATGTGTTTTCAGAGGTTTTAATCTCACTGGAAGTGATTACTCATCTTTCTCCCCTGGAGCAGATGGTAGATTCAAATTCATTGACTTTGGGTGGGCAGTACAACTTCTTACCTACTAGGCCACCTGAGCTCCCTACTTGGAATATTATTTTCTTCATTTTCTTAGTTCAGTGTGTGGTGTTTAAATTAGAAAAGAGAGTATATCTTCTATAAAATTATTGTTGTGGTTGAATGAATAAATATGTAGAAAAGACCAAACATGGAATTTGACATAGGAAATGATACATTTCCCTTCTGTTTTCATCTCAGCAATCTTTAATAAAGGGACATTAAATATATATAAAATACATATGAAATAGAGGTAATTGAATAATGAGCTCCTACACTTACCTTGTTGTTCTACTATGTGTGAAACTGGTCTTCATTCCTTTAGCCTCTTTTTAATGCAAACCACAGGGAAGCCCCAAAACAGCATATCTGCGAATATTTCATTCTGAACTCTAAATAATAAGGACTATTGGAGCATTCTTATCTTTCATGTATAATTCAAAAGTTTAATTACCAGGGCATACATGCTGTTTGATGCTGAAGAAGTTTCACTGGAAATTCCAGACTAAGCAGAACTAGGAAGAAAGGCCTGGAGTTTTACTTCTGACAATTAATCAATAGGCCAAACTCTGTGGGTCATCAAAGTCCAAACTCAATGTACATGAAGTCTCCATGAGTTGGGGATCAATTGGAAGGCAATAACAAAAGCATATTAAAATAATTTTTTAAAATAATAAATTATTAATGATAATTTATTAAAAATGTTGTTGTTATGTGCCATCAAATAGACTGTGACCCGTACTGACCTTATTCTCAAAAGCTCTAAACTGCTCTATGCTGAGCCAATTTCCCTGTCTCTGACACACCTACCCTCATTTCCCCATTTACTGTGTCAATCCATTTCATCCAGGGTCTTCCTCTTCTGCACTATCCCTTGACCTGTGTAAGCATAATATCCTTCTCCAAAGACTGGTTCCTCCTGACTCAAAATCCTTGCGTCCAAGGAGCAGATTTGTTTCACCCTCTCCAGGACAGATCTATTATTCTTTTTGGCAGTTAATGGTATGTTCAGTATTCTTCTGCACTACAACTCAAAGACATCAACTCTTCTGTTATCCTTGATCATTGTCCAGCTCTCTGACATGTAGACATGTTGTTGTTGTTGTTAGGTGCCATCGAGTTGCTTGCGACTCATAGTGACCCTATGGACAACAGCCCTAAACTCTGCTCTGTCCTGTGCTCACTGTTTCCGGTACACCCATCCCGATTACCCCAGTTACTAATTCTCCATGGTAGAGAATAAATGAAGAAGAGGAGAAATTAAAGATAATTATTTAAAAGAAATTTCTATGGCTTTTCATATTGTGTATATTTTAACATATTATTAGTTTTCCCATTGGAATGTGATGACTGAATCCTATTGCAGTTAATCATAAACTTGAGTCAAAATTTCAGATTTCTTGATTACCAGATAAAAGATTCTTCCAAATTTCTAATTACTCCATACTTACTTTACTTTTACTACTCTACTCTACTGTTACTGTTGTCATCAAAATGGCTCCAACTCATAGGCATTCTCTGTACAACAGAGGGAAACACTGGCCAGTCTAGAGCCTTCCTCATGCTCTCTGCTGTGCATAAGCCAATTAACTGCTGTTTCTGTGGAACACATCCAAAGCCTGCCTGTCTCTTCATTACTTCATGTCTCTCACGTCCATTCCTCAAGTGGACACAGGTAGTCAGTACAACCTAAGCATATATGTCAAATTCTTTAAAGTCCTAGAAAGGAGGTTCTGATGCTTCCAAATTCCACTTTAGCCAGTAGACCCAGGTGGTCAACACCTGTTGAATACATTCATCAGCTTCCTTTAAGTCCTGGGAAGGGGGCTTTGATGGACACCAGCTTTACTTTATCTCAATGCATTGGCGAAATCTTTTTTTCTACTTGTCTTCATTCAAATTTCACTCTCCTCAGAGGTCTGAGTGGGGTTTAATCTTTCCCAAGCAAAACCCCATGATCACTATGCAATTCTATTTTCAACAAGAATTCTTTTGGGGTAAAATTTCCTTTCTCACGTATCCGATTAAGTACTTAGTTGAAGTCTGGTCTACAGATATCCCACCCCCCACATTCCTGCACCTATTTCTACTAATCATGGAGTCTGATGTTTGTCATAAATTGTGGGCCTTGGCTGAAAGAAGAAAATGCCAAAAAGATGCCAGTTTTTACTACATAAAAGTATTATATTTTAGGGCATTATGTTTATCGTAGGAGTATGCAATGAGGGTTGCAGAGTGGATTATATTTGGGATTGGGGG
>NW_006399775.1:21724727-21731986 GCF_000299155.1 Elephantulus edwardii | reverse complement strand
CTATTCCACTGCTTGGAATATACCCCGAGAAAATGAGAACTGAGGTATAAATGGAGACTTGTACACCAATGTTCATAGCAGCATTATTCACCATTGCAAGAACATGGAAACAGCTCTGATGTCCAAAAAGAATCAAATGGATTGAAAAATTATGGTACGTTCACACAATGGAATATTATGCAGCCATCAGAAGCAATAATTCTATAAATTATTACCTAACTTGGGAGGGACTGTAGAGCATTATAGTTAGTGAACTAACTCAGTCACATAAGGACAAATACTATATAAAATCATTATTTTCTAATGAGCATGAAGATCCAAGGGGGGGGAGAAGGTGAGGGTGGAAGCAGAGGGATGAGGAAAAGGGAAGGGCAATTAATCATAGAGTTGCACAATTTGATGGGGGGGTTATTAAAATGAGAAGGAACTGGTGTGAAAAAGAATGTATTTGAATTTAGGGACTAAACTAATAATAAAAAAATTAATAATAAACCAAATAATAAAAAAATAATAATAAGCCAAATAATTTTAAACTAAGAAAAAACAAACAAAAAACAAATAATGAAAAACATTGAGAAGAATTGGAATCCCAGAACACTTAACTGTACTTATGCAAAATCTATGTGTATACCAAAAGCAATTGTTCATACAAAACTAGGGACCACCGTATGGTTTAAAATACAGAAAGATGGTTATCAAAGTGTCATCCTTTTTCTAGAACTATTATTTCAGAAGTGTATGGCATGTTTCTTAGTCTGTCTAGGGTTGTATCTTAGTTTGTCTTTGTCTGGAACTTTGAATATAATCTCTCCTTAAAAGCTGACTCTTATAGTATTCAAAATGCTGGTGACATAATGACCAGGAGAAGATGGCTCTTTTTTTTTCCCCTACAGAACTCCAGGTGAATTTAAAATACCAGAAATACACAACCTTTGAGTTATCAGCACAACTCACCCAGACTATGCTACATGAACTCCATAGTAGTAGAGCCAAACCCGGTGATAGTGCACTTTTGAAGACAATAACCATATATATGAATCACTTAAAGAGATTCTTATAAGGGCAATGGATGATATATATCTTTTATAAAGTTGACTGGAGAGATAGTAGGCATCCTGCAAAGTGTCATAATACATAAGTAAAATTAATATAACAGAGAAAAAGTGTATTCCACACTGATAATGTCATTTCTCTGAAAAGAGAAGACATAAAGTGGGCGGTCATTAGATTGACTGCTTCTAAATGACTTAGAATAAATGTTACTGTCTCTTAGGGTGACAAGTTGAAAATATTAAGGAAGTCTTTCTTAGAGATTTTCAAAGGCTCTTTGCATTACTAATCTAATTCTTCGGTAGAACCATTAATTTTGCCCATAAGAATAAGGGGTGTTTCATCTCATAAGAAACTCCACAGTCATAAAGCAGAGACTTGATGTGATTAAAACAAGCTCTTTCCATGATAGACACGGCTGAGGCATTTGGATAAATGCTAATTCTGTGATTTTCATATTTCAGTGATTTGGGTCTCTTATCAGTTTCCATTATGCTGACTTTTTCACAAAAAAATGAAAAGAAAATGAGAGATGGCAGTTCAAGCTTTCACTTAATGTGATGGCAGCCTTCTGTGAGAGTCATCAGGAAATCAGCTCCTTAGAATTGAAAACAGACAAGAATCCATAATCTATGGTGTTTTCTGTAGCCCATATTCTTTTGAAGAGTTGTTAATTCTTGTATTTCACTCAGGGAGATTTCCTACTCTTTTCTTCATTCTCTGAAGACACCTAAAAGAAAACTCAAAAGCAATTGTCTAGATTATTTTGGTTTGAGAATTTCAATTTCTGAAATATATTGAGTCTGTACAGAGAGAGGAGAACTATCCTTATTTACTGAGTCACCATGAGTTATCGTGACATAGAAAAAATATTTACATGTGATATAAATTCAATGGACATATCAGTATGATCTAAATTTTAAAAAAATGACTATGGAATTATAGGACATAGTTCTATAGTTAAACATTTGCTAGCAGAAAGTTTGATAATCTGAATTCACCCACATGTCTACAGCAAAGGAGCTAGAGGATTTACTCCCATAAAGATTATAACTCAGGAAACCTTAAGGGAGTAGTTCTTCTCCACGACATACAGTAACAAAGGGACAGCATTAGACTCATGAGATTCTGCAGAGTCATGATTCACTTTTGTACAATTTTCAAGGGACAGTGTGATGAGAATTGCCTGGAATATGTATTAGTGATTTTTGTATCTCAATTGCTAAGGATTTAGAATCATGTATCAACTGGGCTCACACTTATTGTCATGGAGTTAAACTGACACATAGCTGATACTTCAGCAGCTTTTAACGCACTATAATTCACATGAGAGGAAGTTGGCCAATATTCACTAATGGAGAAACTGGTAGATTAGAACCACCCACCTTTGGTTTGGTCACACATCCTTTACTGATTGTTGTTGTTATTGTGCACCTGTCCCATAGCTGACCCTCCAGTGGGTTTTCAAAGGCAGTTAATCACACAGGAGGAGATTGCTCATCCTTCTTTTGCAGAGCAGCTGGTGGCCTCAAGCAGCATACCTTTAGAATTGCAGTGAAGTTTCTTGCCACTAGGCTACCAGAGCTCCCAACCTTTATTAACTGTTGTTGTTGTTGTTGTTAAGTGCCGTCGAGTCGCAGGCGAGTCATAGCGACCCTATGAAGGAGAGTCCTTGACGCTTGGGTGCCTTTCATCCTCTCTCCAAGTTCATAGGGTTTCCGGAGGCAAGCTATTATGGAAGTGGATGCCTAGTTCACCGGAAATGAAGAGTCTGTTATTCTGGTAGAAAAAGGCTTGATAAAAGAGTCGTGGTGTAATATTTCAAGACTTAGTAGCAAACTAAAAGGTCAGAAATAAAGGATAGTGGTTTAAACTCATCCATAAAAGATGTGACAATCAGCTTCTGTAAAGTTGGTTGTTATTATCGAGTGCCAGCAAGACAACTACAGCTCATAGCAACCTACGAACAACAAATATGAAACCTTACCCTGTCTTGTACCATATTGGCCATCTCTGGTTTTTTCAAGTCCACTGTTACAGTCACTGTGTCATTTCATCTCACTGATAATTCCTCTCCACTTCTCCTAGCATGATGTCTTTTTCCAAGGACTGGTTTCCCCTGGCAACATGTTCAAAGTATATGAGACAAAATTTCACCCTCCTTGCCTCTAAAGAGTACCATGATTGTGGTTGCTCCAAGGCAGAATGTTTGTTCTTTTGGTATCCCATGAGATATTCAGTACTCTTTCCAACACTAAAATTCAAAGACATGGAACCTTATTCTGTAATCATAATCCATTGTCCAACTTTGAGATACACAGGAAGCAATTGAAAATACCACTGTTTGGACCAAGTGCATTTTAATGTTTGAAGAGGCATCTTTGCACTTTAGCAGTTGTGAAAGGCCTTTGAAAGAGCGTTTTTAAATATAACAGATAGTTTTATTTCCCAACTGCTGCTACACTGAGTGTTGATTGTGTGTCCAAGTAAAAGGATATCGACAGCTTATATTTTTATTTTTTTTTAATTTATTCCTGGATGTACATTTCCCCCTTCTTCCTCCCTAACTTTTCCTCTAGTCCATTTTACAATGCACCTTTTGTTCCAGATTGTTGTCATACAAATAATATCTAATCATATATTTCCTTTGGACTGCTCTTCCTCTCATCTGTTCCAAATCAGTGTTCATGATCAATTTACTTTTTCATATTCTCCTCCCAAGCCATTATGTCAGCCTTATTTTATATCAGTTGTGTTATTTTGTATTTGTCATTTTGTGATGAGATATTTCACTCAGCATAATATCCTCCAGACTCACCCATTTTGTAGTGTTTTATAAGTTAATTATTTTTTGGTGCTGTGTGGTATTCCATTGTGTGAATGCACCATAGGTTTTATAACCGTTAACTTTTTGATAAGCACTTGGTTTGCTTTTAACTCTTTGCTTTTGTGAATAATGCAGCAATAAACATGGGATGTTCATTCATCTGTTTGAGTTGTAGCTATGGTTTCTTTAGGGTATATTCCTAGTAGTAGAAGTACTGGATCAAATAGTATTTCTATATCCAGATTTTTAAGAAAGTGTCAGACTTCCTTCCATAGAATTTATACCATTTTGCATTCTCATCAGCAGTGAATAAAAGTTCCAATCTCTTCAGAACCTTGCTAGCATGTTTTTTGCTGCCTTATTAAACTTTACTGTTATTGCCAAGGTAAGATGATATCTCACAGTTGTTTTGATTTCTATCTCTCTGGTATCTAGATATTTTGAAAATTTATTTATATGTTTGTTTGCCATCTAAATGTCTTCTTCCTTTAACTGCCTATTCCTATCTTGTGTTCATTTTGTGATCGGGCTGTTTACCTTTTTCTTGTTGCGATGCTAGTGTATTCTCTAAGTTTTAGACATAGGGCCTCTTTGAGTCACAGGCAATTTGATGGCACATAACAAAAAGCCCCTTATTTGATACGTTATTGTCAAATAATTTTTCCAATTCTGTGGTTTTCTTTTTTACCCTGTTGGAGAAGATTTTTTATTCTTGAAGAATTCCATTCATCAACGAGATGGGAAAAAAAAATCAACTTCCAATTGTATTTGGAATGGAAAGAAACCCCAAATAACCAAAGCACTATTGAAAAAGAGAAACAAGGTAGGAGGCATTATAATCTCTGATCTTAAATCCTACTATACATTCTTGCTGGTCAAGACAGCACAGTACTTGTACAGAGACAGACACAGATGATAACCCTGAAATCAGCTCAAATACCCGTGGTCAACTGATTTTTGACTTGGAGATAAAATCAGTTAGTTTGAGAAACAACAGCCCTTCTGGTGGTTGCAAAACTGGAAAATCACTGACAATTTCAATCTCTTCTCCATATATCTTATTGTTACCTAGTTGCCCAATGTTCAGAACTTTTGTTTTCTTGATGTTGAGGTTCAATCTATTTTGAAAAATATAGTCTTTGATCCTCAATAACAAGTACTTTAAGTCTTCTTAACATTTTTCAAATAAGATTGTGGCATCTGCATAATGCAGGTTGTTGGTGAATCTTCTTCTAATCTCCCAGATTCCATGTTCTTGTTTTTATTCACCAGTTTTTCAACCTATTTGCTCAGCATTTAGACTGAATAGGTTGACAGAAAGGTTTAAACCCTGATGTAAACCTTTCTTGATTTTACACCATTTTTTAAAATGTTACCTTAATCTGTTCAAATAACTGCTTCTGAATTTCTGTATACATTTTGCAAGAGCATAATTAAATGTTCTGGAATTCTAATTCTTCTCAATACTAACTATAATTTATTAGGATCTACACAGTCGAATGCCTTTAAAAAGTCAATAAAATACAGATAAGCATCTTTCTGATATTCTCTTTTCAACCATCTGACATTAGCAGTAATCTCTCATGACGCAACCTCTTCTTAATCCATCTTGAATGTCTTTATATACACTGTTATAGCTATTTTTAAATAATCTTCAATAAGGTTTATTTATATGTGATGTCAATGATATTGTTCAATAATTTTCACATTTTGTTTGATAAACTTTAAAAAAATTTAAAGCTTACAGCCTTAAAAATCTCAGTAGAAGTTATAATTTATCCTGTAGAGTCACTGAGAGTTGGAATCTCCTTAAGGGTAACAGGTAGAGTTCTGGTTGAAGTTCCCAGTTGGTATAAGGCCTAGACTGCTAACTGAAAAGCTAGATATTCAAGTCTACTTGATGTACTATTTGATATACTTGCCTTGAAAGAAAGGCCTGCTTCTCTAAGTATAAAAATACAGCCATTTAAAATCCTTGGGAGCACAATTCTACTCTGTCACAGAGTGGAGAATAGTCAACGGTTGATGAATGGATGAGTTTCCATGTGAAGGAAACAACTGGAATCAAATTTGTTACTTAAGTAATTAGAAAGGTCTAATCAGAATAGCTAAGGAGATAGCCTTTATGCAGATATATGTGACCCTTTTCAATGTGTTCCTTTACTGTGAGATGTCATGTTACCCTTATGACTAATTTATATTAAAAAATATATTGGTTATTCCTGGAGAAGTTTACTTAACACAAAAGGTCTAGCTTCCTAAACTGAATAAATTATATGTATTTTTTACAAGTGTTAATCATTATTCTTAGTTTCTGGCACCTTTTGTCTACTTTCTCATATATTTTCTTGTTATAAGGTATTTCAGGTCCTTTTATCAAAAGAAAGAAAAGCTTTTTAAAGCATAAGAAGAAGAAAATAATAGGATAATGTTGTAAAGGGGGAAATAATTACTAATCTTAGACAATTATCTTGATATGTTCCAGCGTGACTTGCCTTATTTAGTGACCCTTTGACATTGTGGGGGATTTGTATGTCCACACATCTTATACTCCCTGAATAAGTGATAAAAGCTCATTCTTTTCCCCGTCAGTGTAGACTTGATTTAGTCATTCACTTCAAAAAGTTAGAATCTGAAAAACCTCATTGTTGTCAAATGGGAACTGACTAGTTGCTTACCCTCCATTGGGTTTCTGAAGCTGTAATTGCACAGGTAGAGATTACTCATCTTTCTCCTGCAGAGCTTCTGGTGGAGTCAAATCATCAGAGAGTTGTTATCATTGGGTTTTGGGTTAACAGTGCAATTTTTTTACAACTACACAACCAGAGATATTTTTAAAAAGGTAGAAATAATAATGTATTATTCCTCAAGACTAGGCAAATTTTATTCAATTTATTCTTTTTTACCTTCTCATCCTTTGAGGAAACTAGCTGCTATATCATAAAAAGATGAATGTCTATGGAGAGGCCACATAATAAGTAACTAAGACATCAAGCCTACAATCAGAGGAGTTAAAGTGAATTCTTTGGTCCCAGCCAAACATTCAATTACAACACTATGTATAGCTCTGACTAGAAACTAAAATAGAACTACAAAAGAGACTCTCCAATCACCCCCCAGGTTAATTATTATGACATTAGTATTGCTGTTGTTAGGTGTCATTGAGTCAAATATGAGTAGTAGCAACCCTTTCAACAACAGACCTGAACCCTGTCCTATCGTGCGCTGTTCTCACAATCTCTGGCACCCTCAAGCCCAGTACTACAGTCACTATATCAATCCATTTGGTGAGGGTCTACCCCTCTTCTTCCATCCCTCCACCTTTCCAAGCATAATTTTCCTCCGCAAGGAACAGTCTCTCTTTGCCACATGCCCAAAGTAT
>NW_006399775.1:21722110-21723252 GCF_000299155.1 Elephantulus edwardii | reverse complement strand
ATTCCTATTCTTCTCAGAGTCAGCCACAATTTGTTATGATCCACACAGTCAAATGCCTTTGCATAATCAATGAAACACAGATAGACATTCTTCTGATATTCCCTGCTTTCAGCCAAGATCCATCTAACATTATCTACAATATCCGTAGTACCACAACCCCTTCTAAACCTAGCCTGGACTTCTGGCAGTTCTCTACTGATGTGCTGTTCCAGTAGTTTTTGGATAATCTTCAGAAGAATCTTGCTTGCATGTGAAATCAATGATACTGTTCTATAATTTCCACATTCTGTTGGGTCACCCTTCTTTGGAATGGGAACAAATATAGATCTCTTCCAGTCAGTTGGCCAAGTGGTTGTTCTCCAGGTTTCTTGGCAGAACTTGGTGAGCCAGGGCAGCATCTGTTAGTTGATGCCTGACCCATAGATATGATATATTAGTAAGTATTTTATTGCTCCAAGGCACACATTTTATTGAATAATTAGTTAGACAATATGTAATTAATATAGACATAATTGTTGTGAGATGTTGTCGAATCAGCTCCACCTCAAAGGGACCCCAAGCATAACAGAATGAAACTTGGCACCATCCTCTCAGTCTTGATGTGATAAGTCACTTGAGCCAGTCCTGTCACTGTGATTTTCCTTTCACTTTCCACATTAATAACATAGACTTTATTTTGAGAATGCAGATATTTCCAAATTTTATTTTGAGTTTCTTATCTTTGGGTATTATATTAGACAAATTTCTACTGCTGTTCATAGACTTATTTAGGGAGCATCATTACAAAAGAGGAAGGTAATAGCTACTTCGCCATTAGTCTTAGTCTGGAAGATCTACCAAAACCTGTTCACCATGGGTGAACACCAAGACCCTGCTTGAAATACTGTTGATATAATCTTCTAACATCTTATCAAGTGCCCATAGTACAGCAAACTGATAAACAAGTGGTAGAATTAACATAGACATAATTCTTTTTCTATTTCTCCCTTCCTCTCTTTCTATCTGTGATGTTATCTGTTCTCATAGCCAACTCTCCAGCAGATTTATAAGTCTACACGTCTTTCTATTTTTCTTCTCAGAGTATTGGTGGATTTGAACTTTCAGAGAAATGCAGCCTTTGGAGTAAGTACAACTTTCTATGG
>NW_006399775.1:21653340-21721972 GCF_000299155.1 Elephantulus edwardii | reverse complement strand
ATATCACTATATAACTAAATATATGTTATTGTTAAGTGCTGTTAAGTAATTTAGTATTTGTAGTAACCTTCTGAACAATGGATCTGTACCCTGCACTGACCTGCTCATTCTCACCATTTCTGATACACTTGAGTCCCCTGTCACAGTCCCTATGTCACTTCATCTCATTGAGGGTCTTCCCTTCCTGCACTGACCCTCCTCTTTTCTAAGCAAGTGTCATTTACAACATACCCAAAGAATGTGAAATGAAGTTTCACTATTCTTGACTCCAAGGAGGGTCCTGGTTACCCCTTTTTTAGTGAACTCTGGTGACTTAGTGGTATA
Organism: Elephantulus edwardii; assembly: GCF_000299155.1. NCBI lineage: Eukaryota > Metazoa > Chordata > Mammalia > Macroscelidea > Macroscelididae > Elephantulus > Elephantulus edwardii. Next base: position 21,721,648 of record NW_006399775.1, on the reverse strand, counting down.
TATATATCTTTACCCATCTTTCTATCTCTCTATTTGTATCTCTATCACTCTATCTCTATCTATCTATCTATCTATCTATCTATCTATCTATCTATCCATCTATCTATCTCCAGGAATTGAGGGAATATTGATTGAGGTATTACCACAAAAAATATAGATTTGGATGTGCTCACTAAGCTATACTAAGACATTTGGAAGGTAACTATCTGGTGAACTAAGTGGAAAAGATCCATATTTGTTTTCATTCCATTGAATAGTGATGTGATATAATGTGAAAATTATGGAATAAAGTCCTTGATTTCATATACAAAGAAAGCATTACTAAAATTAAATAAAAAACTACTAAAATTATATAAAATTGAAACAGTAATCTTATTAACAAGGAACTTCCAGAAATTCAAATTGAATACATAAGAGGCTATGGCATGAAGAATATCATTACTGATGTCAGATGGATCTTGGCTGTAAGACGAGAATACAAGAAAGGCATTTACTTGTATTTTATTAGCTAGCAAAGTTATTTAATTGTGTTATGCATAGATAATATTGAGGAGAATGGGAAATCAGTACACATAATTGTATTATGCAAAACTTATACATAGACCAAAAAGCTGCTGTCCAATAAGAATGAGAAAACACTGTATGGTTTAAAATCAAGAAGGACGTGGATTAGGGTTGTATCCTTTCTTCATATATAACCACCTTGTAATATAAACAAGCAATTGGAGAAGTTTGACTGTATGGATTATGGTTGTATTATCAACATCAATAATAAAAATCTTCACTACACTCTTGGTAGCAGCAGTCAAGAAGAAAAAAAAAAGATTTGCCCTGACAAACTATACTTTTAAGGACATATTCAGAGTGTAAAGAGCAAGAATGCCAGTTTAAAACCTAAAAGATTCCTGACCCAAGTCATGGTATTTTCAATCACATTCCATGCACCTGAAAGTTTGTCAATGAATAAAAAGACAAAAAAAATTTTAAACTGACACCTTTGGAGTCTAATTTTGGAGAAGGGTATTGAATATCCCATGACCAAAGGAAAGAACAACAAATCTTAGAGCAAGTGTAACCAGGGTACTCCTTAGAATAAAGGTTGGTGAAACTTCATTTCACACACTCTGGGCAAATTGTTGGGAGGGGTCAGTCCTTAGGCAAAGACATCATGTTGAGAAAAAGAGTCAGTGAAAGAGCAGAAGACTCTCAAGAAGATAGATTGTCAGTTACTGTAAAAATGGACTTGAGTTAAGCAGAGATTGTGAGAATGGCATAGGGTCCAGCAAGTTTCCAGTAGATTGTTCAACATTTATATGAACCACAATTGACTCAATGTCATACAGCAACAACATATGTAGCTAAACTTAGGGGGCTCTGGTGGACTAGACAGTAGAAAGCTTTGCTATCAGTCAAAAGGACATATCTCTCTGGGGAATCAAATCTACCAGCAGCTCTGTGGGAGAAACATGGGCAGTCTCCTCCTGTACCATTTACAATGTCTGGAAACCTTCTCAAAGGTCAGCTATGAGTAGGTTCTGCAATGACAGCAATGACTTTGATCTTTGATAAATATTAATTATATGACAATCTTGGTGTTAAGGACTTTACATGCATTGTTTAACTTAATCTTTAGTAAAACTTTATGAAGGAAGATATTCCACTTTACGTATAAGGACACTGATATGTATTTATCAAGGGATAAATAATTTATTCAAGGACATGTAGCTTGTATTTGATAAAGCAAAAATTTAAGCCCTGTTCTGCATGATTATTGAACTTATAATCATTTATATGTCCTTGTCCTGGCACTCCTAACAACTGCTGTTATCTTAACAAGAAATAATGCCAGTAGAAAAATGATAATGGTAATAAGCACAATAATAACTATAAAATATCTCATATTTCATTTAGAAAATATCTGTCTCTGTGACACTCTCTACCCTGGTTGTTACTGAGTTATTCCAAACTCTCTTATTGCCATTGAGTTGGGACTGATTTCCATTGGTTTTGTAAGACTGTAAATCACAGGGGAGGAAATTGTCCATCTGTATATTCTGGAGTCATTGTAGGATTCAAATAAGCATGGAGCAAAAATCGTGGGTTAACAGTACAACTCCTTAAGGGCTATGCCATCAAAGTCCCTATTCAAGTATCCTGCAGGTATATGGACTCTCAAAGCTTCTGTAAATGTTCTATGATATTACTTCTCTGTTCTCTGTGCTCTTATTTTCATGTCCTTCCTCTATGAGACCTTCCTGGTCCTAATTATGAAACCCTAGCTTATTCCTTTGAGTCTAAAATAGTGAGGGAACTAAAGTTATAATAATGAAGTTATTTTTTTACACTTAACTATTTTTGAGAAATGTTAAACTAGAATAAGTTAGTCATGAAGGAATGCAAATATATTTACAATATATGTTAAACATCTTGTTTCTAAAATCTGTGAAAAATTCAACAGCTTTCCTCTTTGAATTAGTTTGCTGTGACTGTTGCGGTTTGTTGTTTTTGTTTGGTTTTGTTTTTTTTTTAATTGCCACAAAGTTTGTAAGTTAAACAAAAGCTTATTGTCTTACTGATAAGGAGAAAAAAGTCTGAAGTCAAGGTATCAACAATGTCACTCTCCCTGCAGAGGTGTTAAGAGAAATTCATTCCTTGATCCTTCCAGCTTCTGCTGGCTGCTAACGATTAATTACTTGTGACTTCATTACTTCTGCACTTTTCTTCTAGTTGTTTGATCTTCTGTGTGTATATCCTCTTTGTCTCTCTCTTATAAAGATATTAATGTAAAAAGAGTAAGAGCTGTGCAGGGATGGCCATATCTGAACTTTACCAATTTCTCAAAAGGGTACTGTCCCCATCAACAACATTAACAACACATAATAAATTCTCATTAGGTCAAATATGTCCCCCTCATGCTCCTGCACCTCTTTCTACTCATCCTAAAACCAATCTTGTTGCTTCAATGAGTCCAAAATGTTGCAATCCGCAATCCTTTTTCCTGGGAGAAAATGAACGTAAAGAGACAGACACACACAGAAGACAAGACAGGACTGCAGCGAAGAAACACACACTCACACAGACGGGACAAGAACTGCAGATCCCCCCAGGTCTGCCTCGTTTATTATTATATAATTATTCAAAAACAGTCTATACCAGATGCTCTGCCGGGGAAGGAGGGACAATCTCCTCCTGTACCAGTCAGATCTGATTTGACGGTACACGCACACAAAAATAATAAAATAAAAAAAATTAGAAATAAAAACAAAACAACCCCCCCCAAAAAAAAAACCAAAAACAACCACTCTATGTGCAAACACTCATGATTTGGGGAAAACTTATTTACCAGAAACTAGACTTGTTTAGATTTGCTTAGCACAGAATATTCTCAGGAATCTTTCTTGTTTCCATATTTGTATTTACCAGCAGGAATAAGACTATGCCTTGGGAAGAAGAATTTTCTTGGACTTTGTGTGCAAGCAGCCCAAGTACCAATCTGTTTTTGCAGATTCAAGGACACATTCCTCTCCCACACCCCATCAGAATTGAGGAAGGTCAAAGAGTCATCTGTGTATAGACTATTTCTTTATTAACCCTTCTGGATTCTTCACCAAAATATTATGTGATAGCCCATGGACTACAAAAAACCATATTAAGGCAGTCAAATGTTATAATTCAGGTTAGTCGCAAAATAAAATCACTCAGTCAGGACAACTTCCAATATGTGCTTGCAAGTGACTCAGCCTAGAGCTTCTCAGCTTTAGACCAATTTAATGAAAAACTATGTCCAAGTATTGAACAAGGGAGCTCTGGTAGGTGGCTTACCGGTGAGCAATTATATAATAATACAGAGTTGAACTCAACAGCTGCTCTGTGGAAGAAAGTTGGGCAGTCTCCTCCAGTGCATTTTACTACCTCTGGAAACCTACTACACAACAATAAAACTTAACAGTACACAACAATAACACACGAATATAAAGTTTAACATTAAATAAGAAAAAAAAAAGAATCCATGCTTTTGAATAGTGGGATGAGAAAAGATTATTGGCTATACCATAGACTTCCACGAGAACAAATGTATCTGTCTTGGAGGAAGTACAACCAGAATACTCCTTAGAGACAAGAATAGTGAAACTTCATCTCATTTACTTTGAGTATGTTGTCAGAAGGAGCCAATCCTTGAGAAAAGACAACATGCTAGGAAAGTGGAATGTCAGCAAAAGACTTTCAAGGAGATTAATTGAAGCAGTTAACTATAACAATTATTTCCAGCATGGTGGAGATTGTAATCGTGGTACAGGGTAGGGCATAGGTCATATTTGTTCCCTGTTCATAAGGTACCTATCAGTAATAGCTGATGTGACTGCACCCAAAAGCAAATCATAAATTATTCTCTCATTGTACAAAACATGAAACATGTGGGAATTCCAAACCAGAGCTACCTGGCTGCAAAGATTTTGTTTATGTCACTTTGCTTTACTATCTCTTAAGGCTGAGTGTTCTTGTCTGCAGAAATGATACAAAAGTATCATTGAAAAGCCCAAAATTGTAATGTGCCATTGAGTTGCCTGTGACCCATAGCAATACTATGTACAGAAGCACTACAGCCTGCCCTGTTTTGAGCCAGTCCACTGATTCTGACACACCAACCCCCATTGCTTCAGTTACTGTATCAATCCATCTCATCCAGGGTCTTCCTCTCCTGCGCTGTCCCTCCACACTTCTAAGCACAATGTCCTTCTCCAAGGATTGGTCTGTCCTGGCCATATGCCTAAAGTATGTAAAATAGAGTTTAGAAATCCTAGCCTCCAAGGAGAACCTTGGTTTCACTCTCTCTTAGACAGACCTATTTGGTTTTTTTGCAGTCCATGTATGTTCAAGACTCTTCTCCAGCACCACAATTCAAAGGCAGCGATTCTTCCTTAGTCATCCTTAGTCATTATACAGCTCTCTGATGCATAGCAAGTAATTTCAAAGATCATAGCCTAGATTAGATGCACCTTAGGCTTTACACTGACATCATTGCACTTCAGTCCTTTACAGAGGTCCCTGACAACAAATTTTCCCAATGTAATTGATCTTTTGATTTCTTGACTGCTGGTGCCAAGAGTGTTTATTGTAAAGCTAAGCAAACTGTAATTGTTAAGCATCTAAATCTCTTTGTCATCTATCATGGTGCTGCCAGTTGGCCTAGACGTGAGAATATTTGTCTTCTTGAGGTTGAGTTTCAGTTAATATTGAAGACTACAGTCTTTGGCCTTCTGCAGCAAGCACTTCAGGTCCTCCTCAGTTTCAACAAGCAAGGTTGTGTCATCTGCATAATGTAGGTGGTTGATGAGTCTTCCTCCAATCTTGATGCCACATTCCTCCTCAGAAAGTTTGACTTCCCAAATTATATGTTCTGCATATAGATTGACACGTTCCTTTTTTTATTTTGAACCATGCAATATTTATTTCCTTGCTCTGTACTGAGGACTGCTTGTGGGTCCAATTATAGGTTTCATATAAGCACAATCAAATATTCTGGGATTTTCATTTTCCTCAAGGTTAGCCAGAATTTGTGATAATGCACACATTCAAATGTCTTTGCATAGTCAATGAAACACAGATAGACATTCCTCCATTGCTCATTGCTTTCTACCAAGAGCCGTCTGACATTGGCAATAATGTCTCTAGTGCCACAACCTCTTCTAAACCCAGCTTGTATTTCTTGTAGATCTCTGTCAGTGTACTGTTCCAGTAATTTTTGGATAATCTTCATCAGGATTTTACCTGTTTGTGATATTGTTTGATAATTTCCATGGTCTGTTAGGTCATCTGATTTTGGAATGGGGATAAATATGGATCTCTTCCAGTCAGTTTGCCAAGTTGTTGTACTACAGGTTTCTTGACACAACCTGGGGAGCACATCCAGGGTGACATCTGTTTGTTGAAATATGTCAATTGGTATTCCATGAATTCCTGGGGCTTAAATTTTTGCCACATCCTTCAGAGTAGCATGAACTTCCTCCTTCATCACTATTGCCTCTTGATCACATGTTGTTTCTTGAAATTCTTATGTGTTAGCCAATTCTTTTTAATACAGTGACTCTTTATACCCCTTCCATCTTATTTTAATCAAACCAAGTAATTTAGATAAAGATGCATTATGTTGCTTAACTAATGGTGACCAGTATCATCTTCAGAATCATCAAAAATATTGACATATCTACTAACATTACAGTTGCCAACACTAATATCACAAACATCATTACCATCACAAATGCTACTATTAGCACTGAACTAACTGTTAACTTTGTTAATGTATTGTTAGCATTGTTAACATTACAGTTGTTGTTAACATAATGTATTGTTAACATTGCCACTATCTCTAGGATCATTACTCTCAACATCAATATCAACTCCAATTCTACCATGAACTTTACTCTCACTACTTGTATACCATCACTTACTATGACTACTGCTAAGGTCACTGTCAACTCCAGTGAAATGCTGAAACTTGTTTATATCAGCTCATAAAGTCTAATTGTTAATCTCTCTTCCAAATTCTGTTTTCAGTTGTATCTCAGTGGTAGCTTGAAAAGGGATACTGAATGAAAATTTCTTAATCTTCAAACCAGGCATACTTTTCCTCTAATACATTAAGACTTCTCACACCACTGTCAGTACATTTTTAATACTATCATCATCACCAGTGTGATCAACATTATCACAAATTTCGCTTCCATCATCACCACCATCATCTTTATTATTACTGTTAGTCCCAAAACCAATTACTGCCATTATGCCATTCTCAGTATCATAAAGTCATTGCTATTTTTATCATTATTTGAAAGGAAATATTTTTTCTTAGTGAATTACCAAGGCATGGAAGTAATTATTTAGATTGATTGTCACACAAAATAAAATAACATACATGTTTATCCTGAAATATTAGACTAGTTTTTGAAAAACACTGTTCAATATAGGGGAGGGGAGAAAGGTTCTAGATCTAATGTTGGCATTTTTAATGGCTATAAAACATGCTGTTAGCATTTTCTGAATTTAATGAAGATGCAAAATTTACCCACATGAAATCAATTTTAAAAATCCTGCTGTCATTCTATAATCTTCACTCTATTATCCTCTTATTTTGAGTCAAACCAAAGATTGTTTGAAGCACATTCATTCTTTGGATTAAGAGAAGATGATAATGGGATAATATGTCTGCATACCATAAATTTGAGGGTTTGACTGAGGAAACTTATCTTTCATTACATTTGTTGTTGTTGATTGCTGTTGAGTTGGGCATGACTCATAGCAACATGAACAAAAGGCCTGAAGCCTACCTATAACTATTGCCATTCCTCTAAGGTCATAGAGTTTCTCGAAGCATCTGATTTAGGAAATAGATGCCACTCCAGCTAGCAAGGTTTTTGTTTTCACATTTCGAGGGTTTTGTTTTGTTTTCTGTGACTTAAAAGGCTGTCAACAAAAAAATTTCTCTGCTATTTCATTGATGAGGGGGAAAAAAGAAATAGACAGCAGAAATAAATATAAGCAAACTCACTGGCGAAAAGTAAATTACAATTCATAGCAAGCTTTATAAGGTTTGCAAGTCTGTAGATCATAATAAGAAAAAACTGTCCATCTTTCCCCCAAAAAGCAACTAGTAGGTTCACACCATCAGAGACACTGTCTTTTGATTACTAGTAGAATATTCTACATACTATGCTACAATTGAAGAAAAGAAATTATTTATACAAAGTAAATTGAGCAAGAGGATTCATATTCATAGTGTACATGTTTTAAATAGTATCTCCTTTTAGTTTTCCATTCTACAACCTTTGGGAAATTTGGAAGTGTGTTCATTGTCTGTGAATAAAGCCAAAGGAAATTTATAAGGAAGTTTAAAATACAGTCCCTCACTAGCCACTTGTAGTTTCTATTTTCATATTATAGAATTTGTCTTTGTTAGAATTTTTCCCCTCCATTAGTTACCTGAACTACCACATAATTTGTGGTGTGTTGGTGGATTTCAAGTTGATTGCTCAATGACATACTCCTCCAAATTGCCTATATTTAATTCAATGTATTTGCAGTCTGGGCCTGTATTCATTCTAGTGCACATTAAGGTAAATTAATTAGTTGACCTTTTGAGGTTCTTTGAAGGCAATGCCATTAAATGTCCTAATTATTTGACACATTATAATCCTCTTTTAAAGGCTTATATTGATCCTAATTAATGTGTCCATTATCTAATGTATGGGTAAATACAATTGTACAACCATTTATCTTGAGTTTTCTCTTTTTTATTCACTTACCTGAAACAAGATTTTTTTAAAGTGACTCATCTTCTGTTTAATCAGCCATCACACTTAGTATAATGCCAGTAGGAAAAAATAAATGAGCAGTAATCACATTTTAGAAGGCAGTAGAGATAATTTAATCCCAGACTAAGAAATCTCAGTCTGCTGCTAATGTGCTTTAAAAATGGTTTCTTAGCAAAAAACTCTCTTGCTCCCCCATCTTTAATATACCTTAGGTATTTCTTTCACTTTACCTTCTCTTCATTGACTTTGAGACACTTGTCCTTTTTTCAAGTTGAGTCTAGATTAGTACTTAAAATAGTATTTATTTGTTTGTCCTAAGCCAGAGTTATAGAATGATAAAACTCAAACTGGTCTTGGAACTTCCAGACATTTTCAGGACAAGACAAGGAAATATCAATGTCAATGGAATAATATATATGTGTATAATGTCAGAAACTTTGAATATTGGCTTTTCTAGCCATTGCATTAGCCCCTGTTGGAGGTATGGTCTCTTTCTACCTTAACTGCAGACATATGGTCTTGGAAATCATCAACAGCTATGGGACAAAATAAGAAGTGCAATTTCCACACTGTGAGAGTCAATGATGGAGAGAGAGTAAAGAGACTGTGACAGATAGTGAAGATACTGTTGTACTGCTGTGAAGAGACTGTAGCAAGGTATAACCAGAGGAACCTTAGAGAATGAGTCAAAGTTAAAGGTTTTGTTTGCTGGATGAAAGAAGGAAAAGCTGACTTGTAATTTCTCTGAGATAAAGTTTGCTAGACAATTGAGGAAACTAAAGGCTCTTTACATTTATTTTGCTGAACTGAACCAGGACTTTATCTAATTGAGGAAATTGTGCTTTGTTATTGCTAAACTAAACATGGATCTTCATTATTTTTCTCCCCCACTCCTCAACCTATTTTCCTAATAAACCCCACAACTGTGAATAAAGTTTTCAATAGACTATGATAAACTGTGAGTCAATTTGCAATAAGCTTTGGACCCAATGATTGATAGAAATAGGTGCACGAGCATGTAGGGTAGCATGTCTGACCACGTAGCTATCTTTTAGTTATCTGGATATTATTAGTGAGCACAGTAAACACTTTATGAAGCAGATATAAGTCAGACTTGGCCATCACCACGTTACCTCTGTTTCTCAGGTGTCATTTATAGTTAAATGGATCCCAGATTTTGTATTTATAGATCAAAATTATCAATGCTGAACACTGAGAAGAAAAAAAGGCACTCTTGCAACCACAAATGATATAAAAGATATGTAAGCAGCAGTGCATTATATTGTAACCAGTTGTAAAATAATTTAAAAGTAGTTGTTCTTTGAAATAGAAATTACATGAGTCTTACTCATCTTCTGTGTGTTTATAGGAAAGGTGGTATATACTGGAAGGAATGAGAGGATATATATCAGCTTTTCAGAGTAAGTAATACTGGCACAATCTTTATAGTTTTCAGAGTCAGGGAGGACAGGATATTAATTCCAGGTCATTTAATGTATCAAGCACTATTTAAACTATACAGCATTCCTAGTGAATAAATATAATTTAGTAGAACTCTTGAAATTTTATTATTTATACCATCATTCATTTTTATACAATTATTTATACATATTGTTCCATTCATGAACATGTATTTTTACACACTAGTTCCTGTGACTTAATAGACCTTCAAAGAAAAACCAAGGCTTAGAGAAGCTAGATAATTTGCTCAAAACCTTCACTTAGTAAATGTTTAAGCAATTATCTATTACTTTGTGGGCTCTTTCCCAAGTTCTTTTTCTTTGTTGTACCTAGGCTTTTTAGTTGTTTGGACTTCATGGACAAGTGAAGTAATACATTTTTAGTGGAGATTTATGTGGTTAACAATATCATATATCAGAAAATAAAATTCTTTAAAAGACCAGTTCTTATCTGTTGTTGTGTGCTGTTGAGTCAGAACCAACGCATAGTTGATCCTCTGGCACATTTTCAGAAGCTGTAAATCCCAAGGAAGGAGATTGTCCATCTTTCTCCTGCAGAGCAATAGGTGCATTTGAGCTGCTTGCCTGTGAATTAGCAGTGTAATTTCTCACCACTAGTCTACCAGAGCTTCCTAGTTAGAAACCTGATTTTATTAATGGAAATAATTTTAATTGAAAAAATCGTATATTCTCTCTCTCTCTGTCTCTCTCTCTCTCTCTCCCCCCCCCCCCCTCTCTCTCTCACACACACACAGGGTTTTAAGAGAGAGAAAACACATTATTTTAACATTTCTTTTCTTCCGACCTATGGAAAGTTCTTTTTGTATTTATATTTGAGGATTGCTAGGAATCTCTATGAATCCTACTAGACACAGGCATGTAATAACAACATGAGGCAGGGAAGCTGTGATGGATTAGCGATAATGAATTGTGCTGTTAACCTACAGAGCAGTCAGTTAGGATCTACCAGTTGCTTTTCAGGACACAGGTAGTAAAATGTGTATGAGAATCTAAAGAGCGTGGGTAGGAGCAGAGGATGGTAATCATAGAGTCTACCACCTTGAGATTTACTGCTGTGAAAATTTGTTGAAGGGTTAAATCTGAATCAGTGCCAAAGTAAATGTACACAACAACAGGGGATTAACTCACTGACTACCACAATCAGGTTGAACATGACAGAGGTCATAAGGATAATGCAGGATAGATGTAGATTCAGTTAGTTGACTTGATGTCACCTAATAACAACAACAACAATAGTTTAGTAATACTTTTTGATTTGGACATATTTTCCAGACAATATACTAATTACTACACATTGTTACCTCTAATAAATATTTGATGTTTGTAGAACAGGATTAGAGGGACTGGTAGTCAAGGAGAAGAGAGTTAGCAGCCAGTCTTCCCTTCCTTACATCCCCTTCAAAATTGATGGTCAGAGTGAGAAGGAATAGAGCTCCTATAATTAGGATTAGAAAGGCCAGCTTTACTCTTTGGTTTAAAGTAGCAAATAAAACTTGCCAAGTGCCCCACAGAGCCTCCCAATATGAAGTCCTAATTCAAATGCTTACTTCCTGCTGGTATCTGAATTTCCATTTAAAAATAATTATCAAAACCATATGGGTTAAGAGGTTTGGGGGGTGTCTCAAAATGGAAATATGTAAATTGAAACAACTTTGGCCTTTTGCATTTGACAAGACTCCCACAAGCCAGGAGTTTCCCCTCTGTGTCTTTTGCTGCTGCTCCCACCAGGGGGAGGGTGAGCTCCTCCTCCCACTTCTGTAATCCTTCATTACAGCTCTGAGCTGCAGACTGAATTAGCTCTCTTAGTAATTCTCCACTCAACTCTCATAAGTCGTTTCTTCTCCTCTGTGAGGAATCCTTGTAGTTCATAAAATCAATCAATGACTCTAACACCATTGTGTCTGGAGCTAGCTTTCCTTAGATAAGCTCTATCTCTTCATAAATCCATCTGACCACCTCCTTCTACTAGGTTGTGTGCTACCTCAGGGTAGAAAAGAGTGATTCGTCCTCGTATTCCCTTCACCTATAACGTTGGCTCTCACATTAAATGATCATCAAATGACTAGAAACAAATGGAAATTTGATTTCTGCCATACACTGAATTGTACAATAATCAGTTGTTTTTTCTGAAATAAATTAAAGAAGCATTTATTATAAATCCTCAAACCCACTGATTGGAAATCATGCATAAAGGCTTTTTACATTACTTGTAAATTTATGTAAAATAATTAAGACTGTTCTCAACTTGACTAGTTAATTCTATGAAGTAGCCTTCTTGGGTTTCATTTACATGATTAAAATTGAAAAAATGAATGGAAAATATATTGAGTACAAACTAGGTGCTTGTAGTTAAATGATGCTAATATATTGATGCTTGGTCATTGTAAAGGCTTACTTCTGTGAAGCCTTGTAGATTTTAAATAACACCAGCAATTTTATAAGTACAGTAAAGATTATATTAATCTTTAACTTTCTGGAAAATTGATGTTTCATGAAATTCTATTACAATTTAGTTTCTTGATCATTGAGTGTAAGCCATGTCATAGAAATAATTATATCTAGATTTTATTTGTCTAATGTGATAGGCATTAGCCATATACCTGAAATGTGGCTAATCTGAATTAACATATGCTGTAATGATGAGAGACACAATAGATTTAAGGAGCTGAGAATTAAAAAAGAAAGAATATCAAAGCAAAATATTTCATTGGTTTTTAAATATTGATTCCTTTTAAAAATTAATATTTTGTATCTGCCTGTTGAGCTAAAATTTTGTTTCCCTGTTTTGTTGTTGTTATTTAACATAACTACACAAACATTTGAAACTATCTGTACTGCTCTCATGGTAATACACATGGTATTTCTATTGGACAAGTTTGACCTACTTAATTTTTGTGAATAGGTCAAGGTATTTGGCTATGTAGTGAGATGCCCTAATATTTGTATTATGATTGGCCACTTAACCATTTAAAAAGATTTATGTGACTTAGATTAATTTTTTCAATACATATTTACTAAGAATTTTTCATGTATGAGATATTATGAAAAACATTGGTATTATAGATTTGAATTAAATACTTCCAGCACTGGCATTCCATGTTATTCCATGTTAACATGGCAGTTATAACATGGAATGCATTTAGTAAGCAAATAATTACATAAATACCTAGTGTGACCAATGCCAATGTGTTTTTTGATACAAAGGGAGGTATATAAAAACATCCATAAGCTGAACTTCTATCATAAAATATGTTTTTTTACTTTCAGTCAAATACTTTGTCTAATAAAAAGATGTTTATTCACTGTGTATTTTTCTCTTTGAATATATAAAGTAGTTTGAATTTAACTAAAACACTTTTAAAGGAATGCACAAATATTCTAGAAATCTGAGAAATTTATTGTGCAAAGAACAAGGACCATGTGGAGAAAGCAATGTCTGACCTTTATCACCTTCACAAAGAGCACCTATACCCATCAATAGCATCAATAACATAAAACCAATTCCCATGAGGTCAGACATGTCCCCCCACACTCCTACACCTCTTTCTACTCATCTCAACACCAGTCTCACTGCTTTGGTGGGTTAAAATTTTTTGTGATATATCACAGATGATATTGGGAAAGTTAGAAGGTTACAATTCAGATTAATAACAGAATATAGTCAAGATAGCTCTCAAAATGTACACCTTAGTCTTGAGTAACATGGCTCTAAGTATTCCTAAATTTGCAGTCCTGACAATATTAGCTTCCCACCCACAATTGTCCAACAAAATTCTCAGTCCTGCCAATATTAGCTCCTGCCTTACTTCAAGATCTCATCACATGTCATGACCATGGTGTCTGCTGTAATCTCCAAGCCTGTCCTACATTTTTTTTTCTTTTGCAATGGGTTAGGGAGCTCTTTTTCCTATTCTGGTGGGAGAAGCTCAATCTCTGAGGCTAGACTTAGCAAAACTAGAAAATCCCCTTGTAGATTGTTGAGACTGGCCAATCTCCTTGTGAAATGGTAAATAGCTAGTTTCCTTGTGGAAAAACCAACATGCACCATTTGCATCGCCCTGCCCAACCACATAGGGTAGTCATCTATATTCAAATAAGGCTAGAAAAGCCATATTGAAAAGCAAACTCCTTATTTACCTTAATCAGTATAAGACCTTGATAAATCAGCATGCTGCAATAAAGTCACCGAACTAAGAACATAGAGTCTTTGATTGCAGGCTTGATTTAGTTAATAGACTGTTAAATCATCCTGGATTATCCCCCCCCCCCCCCACATACACACACTCCTTTTCACTTCAAGACCTTATCTACAGCATAAGACATTGATGTAGGTGGTTTTTTGGTTGTTGGGTTATGTTTGTTTGTTTGTTTTTAGTTGAGAATGTGTACTCTTGCAATTGAAAGAATCTAGTTTGGTTAAGTAATTAAAATTAGTTATGGGCCTAAAGACAGAAACGTCTAGAGGTACCTCTAAAATTAACAAACTTAATCTGCCTCTTTAACTAAGCATCTCTTCATATTTTTCTATCTGCTTATTTTCATGGAGTTATTTGATCTTAAAAAGGCTGACAATAGTATCTCTTATTTTCAGGAAGTATGAAAATGTGATGTTGTCCATCATTCCCCTTGCAAGTCCATAATTACTGTTATTTGAGCAACTTCCCTAGACCAATTATGTAGTAATACAGTACCTTGATTGATTTGATTTAGTTCATATGTTTTATTTGTAGAACCAGCAGTAAATTCTGTTTCCCGGAATAACACATATAAATCCTTAGACAGAAATTGTGGTTGTTAAAAAAGAAAAAAAGAGAGAAATGGTTAGTATAGATGAAAACAACATATGTACATCACTTTGATCAAATTATTTAAGCATATGACTTGCATTATCTTAACAAAATTACTTAACTCTTACTGCACTATCTTATCTGCATAATGACAAAGACATTAACACTCATTGTTGCAGGATTAATATGAAGAAAAAATAAGACAATAACTGAAAACTCCTAGAAAAGCATATAGTTTATAACAGTCATTCCTATTGAATTTTTCAGTTAATTGCTCACTCTATTTGTGTGCCTAGAAGTTTTTCAGTTCTACAACACACACTAATTTGTCTATAAAATACAAATTTAAAATCTTTTCTTTGATTTCTTCCAAGAACGCTATTAAAAATCCATGAGTAACAATCAAGAATTGTATAAAACACTCTATGTATCTATTTTTTTTTTCTTTTTCAAGCTAAAGTTCTGTGGTCTGGATGTTTGTTTCACTATGACTTAATGTCTAAAATGTCGGTTTCCCTATATTGACTAATTGCCATTTGCAGCAACACATCCTGAGAAAATATGTTTTCACAATATTCAGCAAACAGGCACTGATTTATCTTTTAAACTTCCTTGTAAACAACTTATCAAGCCTTCCAAATTCAGACTGTCATTAATAGTGCAGCAACAGTGTATTAAAATTTTTAAACTACACAGAGAGTAAACACCAAACATAAACATACACACCTTTCTCCATATCTCAAACTACAAAGTAGATCTATAAGCATGTAATCCAAATTCTATTGCAATAACCAGAAAATACATGATAATTTTTCCTGAATTCTCTAAATGAGTTTTAGTCAGACATATTACTACCCATGGTAATTTTACTTCAAGATATCTTTAAATTTACCTCTGCTGATTTGACCCAGTATCAATTGAACACATTATATTCCAAAGAAAATTTATTTTTGTTCCTTCTTTACCTGATTTTCTCTCATTAATTATTTCCATTAATATAAGTATAATATCTTCTGATAGTAAACATTTAGAACTCTAACTCTTTTTTCTTATAATCTACATCCTAGCCTATAATCTTAACCATTATTACTAATGTAATATAATATATACTGCATTTCTATCTCCTTATGACAACTATCCGGGAGGTTTGGTGGCCTAGTGATAAGGAGCTATGCTGCTTGTACAAAGAGCATGGTTGAAATCTACCAGCTGTTCCACAAGAAAAGGAAGAACTATCTCCTCCAGGAGCTAGATATCCCTTCTGAAAACCTGCTTAACCAGCTGTAGGTTGGTTCTGACTTGATGATACACAATAACTTGACAACTGTTGCTTCCCTAGAATGTTGTCAAATGAGTTAATGGCTTCAGGTTTTTGGAATATTTCTTAATTGAGTAATCATTTACCTCTGTGCCCTTTCTACTGAACTTTTTCAAAACTTCGTCTTACTCTACTTTATATTCCCCATGTGCAGCAGTCTTTAGAACAGTACTTTC
Source organism: Elephantulus edwardii (assembly GCF_000299155.1). Lineage (NCBI taxonomy): Eukaryota > Metazoa > Chordata > Mammalia > Macroscelidea > Macroscelididae > Elephantulus > Elephantulus edwardii. Next base: position 21,705,577 of record NW_006399775.1, on the reverse strand, counting down.
TCAAAATGCTGTTTGAAAGGAGACTTCATTGGATGACATTTATCCAAGTGATCCTTTTGAAATATCTCTCCCCTCTCCTCATTAGAATTCAAATTACATACAGCTATTTTTTTTTAAAGCTCAGTTCTGTTTATGATACTTTCTTATTGTTATGTTCTGTCAGGTTGGGACTTACCCATATTTGGCACGCCACCTGGTTTTAGAGGTAATATATTGCACGTGAGGAGATTACTCATCCTTCTTTCTTGAAGCAGCTGGTGGAGATCTGGTGGCCTAGTTCTTACCTAAAGACACAACAAAAGTTACTATTTGTTTAGCTTATATTGAATTTCAGAGATAATCTTCTCAACAGTCCCACAAAAGTCTTTGCTATCAATTATTTCCTGCTTATATACTAATCGTCTTTCTTCCTCTTTGTATTTTGTGGATTCAAACTGCTGACCAACAGCCCAACATCTTAAGCACTGTGCCACCAAAGCTCCATTTGCACTACAGCAAACACTTGTTTTCACTTTTCCTGGTAAGAAATTCACAGAGTAAAGTGAGAACAAAGGCATTACTTTTCTCTCAATTCAAGGTTCCGGTAGGTCTGTATATAAATTCACATTTATATTGCATAGTTAGTGGTTTTCCACTCTACAATTTGTCTTTCTCTATTGAAGTTACTCTGTGCTCTTTTTAGGACAGCATGCTCTTTTAGGACAGATGAGATCATTAAGGAGCTGGACGTTGAGCATCTAGCAAGGCTTTGTTACTCACAGAGCAAAGGAAGTAGAGAAGTGGCGGAGGCAAAACCCTGCAACTTATTAGAATTTCTGAACCTCATTTGTCTATGTAGACCAGTTATTCTGTACTGTCCAGTTGGATTTCAGCCATAGCTGATCTTCCAGTGGGTTTTCAGAAACAGTAAATTTCACAGGAGGAGACAGTCCATTCTTCTCCTAAAGACCTATTGCTCAAAAATCATAGACTTACTAAACCCAAATTTTCATTTTAACATGATCCTCAAATGACCTCAAACAGAGAAAAGTTTTATACTTATAAGCAGGGGCAACACTGACCCTTGGACATTAGTGTTGGTTTACAATTGAACCTGATATATCAACCCAGTCTCACTTCCTTTTTTCTTAGGAATATCAAAAGAATGGTTCAGGGAGATAAAGGGAATCTTGACAATTAAGTGTACTGATATCTAGGGAATTCTCCTGGCCTACTGGTGAAAAGGTGCAATGCAATCCAAAAACACATAGTTTGAGTACACAAGATGCTCTGTGGAGAAGGTTGGGCAATCTCTCATGTGATTAACTGCCTCTGAAATCCCATATGAGATTGAGCTATGAGTGGGTTCTGATTTGGAGGAACACAATAATAACAACATAGTATTGAAAAGATTAGATAAGAGATAGAAATCACAATAGATTATATAGGATACTTTAAGAGAAGTAGTATATAAATGTGTGATCAAACATAGAATTTGATTCTGAAAGGCTTTTACCCAAAATCTGGTCACGCTGATAATGTATATGATAGTTTGAACAATAACATATATACTTTCCTTCCTGATTCTCTTTATAAGTAACAATGACTATAATACCTAACTTGACCTTGTTTAATTGTGAAAAATGAGTTTAGTGTAAAACCAATAATAATAAAATATTTTCCTCAAATCTGTGAATGACCTGAGTAGTCCCTCAGGTGATGTCGCCTGTTTTCTCTCAGTGGCTGGGTTCATTTGATTGGAAAATACTAGATTCACTCACCTCACAAGTAGGCTATTCAACTTTATGATAAAAGAAGACAATAAGGAAGTGGTCAATTTTTTTTTTTTTCATTTTACTTAGATCCTCAATCAGCACTTGTAGAAGCACTAGTCAAGAAGTCAGACAGTGTATTTCATTGGGCAACTCTGCTTGCCAAGGACCTCTTCAAACTGATAAAGTGTCATGTTATCAGTTTAATGTCTTAGGTGTATCAGACCCAATCCGTGATATTTTCAAATGCTTCCTAATCATGATAAATTAGACAATGAATAAAAAAGACAAAAGGATTGCCGATGCCATTGGTGTATGGTATTAATGGTGAGTATTGACTACTCCGTGGATTGCTAAAAGATTAAACAAATAGGTCTTGGAGAAAGTGCAACAGAGTATTCTTTAGATGTAAGGATGATGGAATTTTGTCTCATATACTCAGGGCATATAATGAGGAGGATAGAAAATAAAATAATATCCTGAGTCTTTAGAAAAAGACTAGAACAGTATAGGGCCATTTAAGCACAAGAAATCTGGATTCTACTGTCCAGTGTGATTTTCCCCAAGATGAATTTGGCATACTTACTGCAACAATTGGCTTAAGAAGATAGCAAAGGATCAGGCAAGATTTTATTTACTTGAGAGAAAATGAAATGCTAAATTGAGTTTCCTTTGTTTCAATTGTTATCTAGAAAAAGTATGTTCTAATATGAAGGTATGTAACAGAGATTCCTAACAGTATAAGTAAGAGAAAGTTAGACTTTGAAAACCATATTTAAACCAATGGACTATAGATTTCAGTGAGCTATGGGGGACTAGGAAAAAAAATCTAGGCAAAAAGCAAAACACACACACACACACACACACACACACACACCCCAAACAAAAACAAGCACAAAACAAATCTCAATCTTATGGCAATGAGGAACTAGACTGTATAAGACTGAAAGACGACTAGTATGGCCAGTGTTCCAAAGGCAAGTGAGATTGCAGCACTAAAAGAAGCCAGTGAAATAGTTAGGACCAAACTATCTTATAAAATGTATTAAAGATTTGAGTTTGTAGAAAAATATAAAAGGGATAAATAAAGTGTATAATTTGTATTTTTGAAAAGGTATCTCTATGTAAAATTTGGAGAATTTCCATATTTGTGAAAAATGAGTATGCTTAAACAAAATATTGTAAATAAAACAAACTTCCATCCATTCTAAATCATGGTGATCCTATAAAGCAAAGTAGAATTTCTAAGTCTGTAAATCTTTCAGAAGCAAACTGCTTCATCTGTCTCCCACAGAGTGGCTAGTGGGTTGGTTAGAAGTTGAATGCTCTGACCACTACAAATTATGGCTTTCTTAAGAAAAATGGATTTCTGAGAGATATTTAGAAGTAAATTGACAAGTGGTAGTAGATTTTATTTTGAAAAGTGAGAGTAAAGAATATGTTAATTAATAAATTTAGATATCTCTTCTGCTGACCTAGAAGGATGTTTGTGCCGAGTCCAAAGCTAGGAATCTCTAGGCTCAGATTAAAGGAAAATCAGGAGTTCTGTTTTAAATACTAATTTTAAGGAAAATCAGGAGTTCTGTTTTAAATACTAATAAGTTTGATGTACTTTTGAAATACCCAACTGAGATGATAATACGTAGTTATACCTAGAGAGGTGGAGATCAAGGAAGTGTTCTGAGTTGGAAATAAAATCCCAACAACATGTCATCAAGTCCAGGTACATAGTTTTGAAGACAAAACTCAGAGAAGTCCCAAACAGGACACCAGACAAATTAGCTTTCATTCAATTGTGGCTGATGAATTGAAACTTGAATGGATTCTAATATGTAAAATATATGTGAACTAGAATGATAAAGGTGGTATGGTGCTGGAGTAAAGTATTGAAAACACCATGGACTGCCAAAAGAACAAATAAATCTGTCCTGGAGAGGGTTGAAATGGAGTTGTCCATTGGAGACAAGAACTTTTTTTTTAATTGACTTTAATGAAAGTTTATAGAACTTTGGATTTCCATTCATTCATTGTTGTACTTTTCTCCCTGCCCACCCCTCCTTCCCAATTCACTTTTCTTTTGGGAAAGTAGAAGAAAAAAAATTCTTTCATGGTTATTCAATCCCTCCCCCCAAGTCCACTCTACTCTGCTACCTTAAGCTCTTTCTCAATTTGCGAATGTGGCTACCAGTCCTTGGAAGCTTGTAGGGGCAGTAGAGAAGAGGAAGACCCCAGACGAGATAAATTATCAGAGTAGCTGAGGTAATAGGAGTAGGGGTGTAAAGATAATAAGATTGGCTCAGAATAGGGCAGTGTTCAGAGCTATTCTGCATAGGGTTACTATGAGTTGCAGGCAATTAATTCAGTGGCACATAATAACAACAACAACAGTGCCCTTCTAGAAACTTTATGTTCCTCTCAGAAAATAAAGGGAATAAATACAATGAAGAGTAACCAAACTTCTTGACTAGAGCACTTAGAAACATCATGGCCCTCATCAAATATTGTTGCCGACTATGCTTTCCACAGTACTACGCATAATATCATTTCATCAGGCTCTGAAAAGAGCTCAGTAAGCCTCTCTATATCTTCCAATTTAAGGCTTCAATCCATATTTATTTTTCTGTTCCAGCTATTGTTCCACTTCACTTATTTTAAAAAATCATGTCTATCTTGGTTTCACTGGGTTGCTCAAGAATGAACTGCATTGAACCAGTTCAAAGTCTGAGTCTCAACAAATCATGAGTGAGTAAATGAATATGAATGTGAAAACATGACTTCAAAGGAGAATCAAAGGACAATTAGAAAAATCAGGCAGCTGAGTCATAGAAGGCCAAAAAAAGAATAATCAACTGAGATTCATGTTCAAGAATGCAATTAAATAAGAATTAAAAAAATTAGTTATATAAGTCAATTAAGAATAGTGTCAAAACTAGATTAAAATGAGTTAGACAAAGAAAAATAATCATATATGTAAAAGTTTATTTTAATACATTTGATTTGTAGTTGGACTGAAAATAATGTGTCCTTGAAGAATATGTATTTTTCAAAATTCAGGGACTTGAACATTCAAGATAGAAGAATACTAAAAGGGAGGGAAGGACTACAATTGCAAAAATATAATGATAAATGACAACATAATATAGGGAAGTGAAATGATGTGAAAAAAAAATAAAAACAGACATGAAAGGAAAGATTGGCTTTAAGTTAGAGAAACCAAGAGTCTTACCTCAAAATATTGAGAAAGAACATGGGAGGGCAGACATAAGTAATAGGAAGCTGAGGAAATTTTTGTCATATACTGTCCTTTCTTTATGAGAAATAATAGAACAGAGAACATTGAGGGGCTGAGAAAAGATCTGGAAAGGTCATAGTTGAAAATGAAAGAATAAGTTCAGGGAAAAAGTCTCCAAGACCTTTTGAAGACCTACATAATATTATGTATTTAATTTTTGTTGCTTTTTGGCATTCTAGGATAATTATAGGAAATTATGAAAGCTGCACTTCCAGGAAAGTTTTGAAGCTAGAACTGGCAAGTAAATCCTCCACTGCCTGGTGTGGCTTTGCTGCCTTCACTAAGCTTCCTGACTGGTTTTGGTCTCTGATTTGAACCAAGCTAAGCTATGGAGCTACAAAACTACATTCTAGTGCAGAAAATTAGCAAATAGTCACTATAATATGTACAACAAAATCCAGTGCTGCCAAATGTGTGCACTAGGACCAAACTAATTATGACAGTTAATTAAGAACTTGTCCTTCTGTAGGACAAGTTTATTTACTATCATCAGACTTAGAATGAAGAAATCACTCATATAGTCTAAGAAGAGATGCACATAATATTTTTATAAACCAATTAATAAATTGAAATAATAGAGGAATTGAAACTAAAACAATATCACAGATACAAAATATTAAACTAAAAAATGAGCATGATCCTCTAACTAGTGAATTAATAGTCAGAAAGACTGAGTTGAGGAATTCTTCCAGGTAAAAAAACTAAAAAATATGGAAGTAAAGTTAAGAGTTGTAGAGTATAGATCCAAAATTTCTACATCTATTTATTGTTGCTCTTGTTAGGTAGTATTGTACTGATTTTAACTCATAGGAACTCCACGTGATATTCACTACTAGCAATTCCAAAAAAGGGGCATCAAAAAATGGAGAGCAAATATGTACATAAATAATGGCTGATTATTGTTCAGTGCTTGAGGTCACAGATTGAAGATGCAAGAATCTCAAATGATGTTAAACAAGTACAAGAGCGCACACGCACATTTGCCACAAAGAAAGTTTAAAATATTAAGTGACTTCAGAAAATCCTGAAAATATATGAAAAGGAAAAGATAGATTATCAACACAAAAGTATAAATTACAGGCATCTATCAGTAAGCTAGGGTGAAAAAGAAGTAAAATGAATTTCCTATTCCATAGACCCTTTCCAGATATATTTTTCCATAAAGCAACATTTTAATCTGTTACAAATGATGGGCAACAGATATAAAACAAGAATGTACAGTCATAATTTGTACAGTGTTATACATTTTAGAGAGTTAAATTTATTCATTAATTTACAAATGATTATTTAAACTACTTGTGTGAAGTACATTACTTAGGGCAACTAACCAGATGGAACAATGAGGTTTCCTCCTCTCATGGAGCTACATCTCACATGCTTAACCTGCTTTAGGTTCTCAGTGAAAACCTAATTCTAGTAATTAAAAACATAATGCTAATAATTGTGGTAAATAAAAAAGTACACAATCTCTCAATATTTTATAACCCTGGTTAAAAGTTAAAACATCTTAGTTTGGGTCACTGTCAGCCCTGAATGTTTATACATTTAAGGCGGAACCATACAATCCAGTTCATTACAAATTCCTTCATTTTCCTCGTGACTAATGTTAAATGCACCCTTCCTGATATACCTGAGAAAGCTATGGCTATTTAAACAGATGTACCAGTATTGTGCAGCATTTACACCAGCCCAAAACAGTGGTAAGGAATTGTGCTACCAACACAAGTGTATGTGGTTTGAAGTAACAAGTTGCTTTGCAGTAGAAACATGTGCAAAGTCCTGTGCATTTAATGCTTCTGAAAACCTACTGGAGGCTCAACTATGGATTGGTTCCAACCTGATGGAACACAACGACATAGCACTGGTAGTAACAAAAAGTGGTCAGTACATACTTTTCCACATATTTATTTTTACTGAAAATATGAGTGTCTTGAATAGGTTATTTGAATTACTTTATTTTAAAGAACTCTGATATAAAAGAATTCTACCATGTGCCATTAAAACCCCAGGTAACATTTTCCTATATATATGTATGAAAATACGAAGACATCACAAATTCTATTAATTGAGTACCTGATAACTCTTTATGGCACATTAGAAACATCATGACTTATTCATCAAAATAAATCCTTGTAAAAATTTACTTCGGAAAAAAATCATTATGTTGCTAATTTTTCACAGAACTAGATTTCAGTGTAATTCTGTCGTCAAAACTCCAGTTTTATTTTTTCTAAACACATTGTACTATTCTTCCAAATTCATTCTTTGCATAGAAATTCTGTTTTTGTTGTTAAGTGAGGTCAAGTTGAGGATGATTTATAGTGATCCTATGGTTTTTCTGACCACTGACTATGCATCTGAGAGATAGACAATGAGTAAGGTTGCCAGATGAATAATTGATGTCTTTGAGCTGTGGTGTTGAAGAAGAGCACAGAGTATCCTATAGACGGCCAAAAGAACAACAGATATGTCTAGGAGGGTGCAATCAGAGTGGGTTTTTTGAGGAAATAATGATGAGGCTTCACTTCACATACTTTGGGCATGTTGCTAGGAGGGGATATTCCTTGGAGAGAAACTTGATGCTGGGAAGGGTGGAGGATCAGCGAAGGAGAGGAAGCCCTTGGCTAGGAGGATTAACATGGTCACTACCACAGTGGGCTCTAGTTGTCAGGAAGTGTGAGGATGGTGCAGGATAGGGCAGGGTTCAGATCTGTTGTTCATAGAGTAGCTATGAGTCACACTGGACTCGACCGCACCCCAAAACAACAACTCTATCCTATCTTGTACCGTCCTTAGCCATAAACACATTTGAGTCCATTGCTGCAGATTCTGTATCAATCCATCTCGTTGAGGGTCTTCCTCTCCTTCACCTTTCCAAGTATGATGGATCTTTCCAAGGAATAGTTACACCTTATAATATGTCCAAAATATGTAAGATGAAGCTTTATCGTCCTTGCCTCCAAGGAACTCTGTGATTGGGTTTCACTTTCTCCAAGATCTGTTTGTTCTTTTGGCAGTCCATGGAATATTGAGCACTCTTCTATACTACAGTTCAAATACATGGATTCTTTTCCTGTCGTCCTTATAAATTATTCAACTCTCAGATACATACGAGGTGATTGTAAAGACTGGTTTGAATCAGGCACACCTTAGTTTTTACACTGACATCTTTCCTCTTCAGAACATTGAAGAGGTCCCTGAATGCTGACTTTTCAGTGCTATATATACATCTTCTTAGTCTCCTGACTACTAGTACCAAAAGTGCTGACTTTGGAGCCAAGATAGATGAAATCATTGGTAATGTCAATCTTTTCAATCATTTATCATGATGTTGACTGTTGGTCTACTGATGAGAATTTTTGTTTTCTTAATGCTGAAATGTAATACTTATTGAAGGTTGTATCTTCATCAAGCAGCAGGTTCTCCTCACTTTTAGCAAGCAAGGTTGTATCATCTGCATAATGCAGATCGTTGATGACCTTCCTCCCGTCCTGACACCACTCTTCTTAATAAAGTCCAGTCATTCTAAAGATTTGCTCAGCATACAGATTCAAGAAATATGGAAAGAGTATACATCACTCTTACACACTTTTCCTCATGTTAAAGCATGCGGTGTTCCATTGCTCCTATTGGACAACAGTTTCTTGGTCTACACAGAGATTTTGTATAACCATAATTAAATGTTCTTTTATGCCCATTCTTCTCAAGATTAGGAATAGTTTGTTCTAATCCACAAAGTCAAATATCTTTGCATCATCAATAAAACACAGATAGATATTTTTCTATTCTCCCCTTTTAGCCAAAATACATCTAACATTGATATTAATATCCCTGTTTCTATGTCAATTTATTAATTTTATCTTGTGAAGAAATGACTTAATAATTTTGAGAAGCAACATTTTAATGCCGATTCTTCGTTATGTTGTTTGTCCTATTTTTGCTTCATTTCCCCCAATTCTTTGATTCCAGTTATCCTAACACCTTCCTAAATATTGAAAATCCGTAAACTATTTGTTTACATAGTTATCGAGCCTATATAATTACTTACTATTACATGAAATGTGCAACTTTAAAATGTCCTTACACTTTTTGCTTCTGAAAAGCTGAAATATTTTCTTTCTAGTGCTACTTATTTAGGGTTACAAAAAGCTGTATTATTTTTAGAAAGGAAATCACAAATCAGATGAGAATAGTTACAGACAAGAGACAATTAACAAAAAAACCCTAAAAATTTAAAGTCCATTAAGATTTGTGAATGACTGACTTTCAACCAACAAAGCTGTTTCAGTTTCTCTCTGGTTCTTTTCTCACTAGGAATAAGATCCTGCCTTAAAACTCGGGGTTTAGCAAGATGGAAAAGGATGCATAGATATTAAACATAGACCACTATTTAGCGACAACCAGTCCACTGAGGGCAGACACTGTGCCTGCATTCTTCTCCCCAGAAGAGCCTTTCTCTCTATCCTGTGACAGTGATTGACAGTCACAACAAGTTGTTGTGTCAAAGCTCCTGCAAGTCAATTATGAAAATGATGTGCACTTGCTTAAAGATGATTGTAAATTGCTTCTGGCTGATCAGAATAATGAGTTTCAGTGATGCTAATCAACATTGGGCATATATAGTACCTTATTCATGCCATTGGGTTTGCAGCTGCAACTATTTCACTCAAATGAAGAGTGTTTTCAAATCTTTCGTGGGTTAGGGCAGGTTGTTCCACAATAGAGGTGATAATGAAGGGATGAAAAAGAAAGCTCTTTTTGTATGAATTGTTGGCGCTCTGGCATTTTCCCGTGCTCTATGACTTTGACTTAGAGAAGAAGAAAACCAAATCCTTTACATAAGTGTAGCATGTATTATCATCATATCTTCTTGGAAACTGTGATATTTTCTCATGTAACAGGTGAGCAAACTGACACAAGCAAATTTCTTAACATTGCATAACAGTTGGGTAAATATTCTAGGATTCAAAACTGTTTGATTCAAAGCTAAGTCCACTGCACTAGTGGTCTAAACGTATGAAAATTCAGTAACAATATTTGAGATGTTGTCCACAGATTGTGACTTCACACTCTATACCTGTGCACATGCTTAAAATTCAGCTTTGCTAATTCCACCTCACACACAATCTCTAGTAAGTAGGCATGAGATAGGTTCCAGGGATTTACATACATTTTTGGGTTTTGCTTGATTTTTTTACTTAGGTATTGTGCTTTATTTTTTAAAAAAGCTGTTCTATTTGAGTAAAAGTTTGCAAGTCATAATGGATTTCATTAAATCATTGATGAACATTTTTGTTTTGTGACAATAATTATAATTGGTTAAGGTAATTAATTTAAATGTCTACTCCAATTATTATTGTAGATAGCATTTTATCTTATCTAACTTACCCATTTATTGACTTTTGGTCTCTTGTTTCTCCCTTATTATTCCTGTTAAACCTCCAAGATTAATTCTGTCTGTAAAATTTTTCTTAACTTTTTAAGCCCCAATCTTCATTTTGTGACTGACTAATGTCATTCAGCATAATTTGTTTTAGATTCAGCTATGTGAAGTTTAAAAAAAAATCTTAACCGTTATTTTTTTATATATATTTTTTATTTCATACTGGTTTACTTACATAGTTGTATACATTGTTTTTCCACGCCGGATCTTTTCCATTCCCTTCCCATTCCCCTCCCTCCACCCGTCAAATTGTGCATCTCTGTGATTACCCCCCTATATCCTCACTCTTCTGCTATACCTTCCCCCCTTAATATCCTCCGACATGTTTTACTAGTTATATATTTTTACAATAATTGTCTTATACAGTATTTCTTTTTTTTTTAATTTAGGTTGTTTATTTTTCATTTCAGTGAACATCTACAGAGATTTTGGGATTCCATTCATTCATTGTTGCACCCTTCTCCCCGCACAAACCCCTCCCCCCTCCCCCCCATTTGCTCCTCTCCTTGAAAAGCAAAAGAAAAACTCCCTCACGGAGTTCACTCAGCATAATGTTCTCCAGTCCCTCCCAAATTAGGTTGTGATTTTCAAAATCATTGCTCCTACATGCTGCATAGCAGTCCATCATCTGAATGTACCATAATTTCTCAATCCATTCAATTGTGGTTGGCCATATTAACCACTTTTTAATGATGCACAATAACCCATTGTATCAGTTTCTTTAGCCATTTATCCATTGATGAAAAGATGCTTGGGATGATTCCAACTCTTTGCTATTATAAATAATGTTTTTATAAACATGTTTGTATGTCAGTTTGTATGACAGCTTTTACTTCTTTAGACTATATCCCCCATAGAAGGACCCCAGTATCAAATGATATTTCTATTTCCAACTTTCTAAGGAAGCATCAAAGTACTTTCATAGTGATTACACCATTTTCCTTTTCTACCAGCAATGAATGAGAGTGCTGGTCTTGACACATACAAGCATTTTGTTTGTTTGTTTGTTTGTTTTTGGTTTGCCCTCTCAGCAATTTTCACTGAGGTAGATGATTGCATATACACTCTGAATAATTAATTCTAGGTGATAGTCATGCTCAAGAAAGCTTGGTAGGGATGCATTTTAATTACTTTATTTTTAAGTTTTTAAAAGCTGTCTTTAGTTTAACTCAAAATTTTAGAAGACTACCTACAAGTAAATATTTAAATTGATCTCAAAGATGTATTAAATAAAAATTTTCACTATCTCAAAAGGGTATTTGTTTTAGAAACTTATTTATCAAAATATTTTGTAACTATCTCGTTCTCTCCTAATGTCGATTGTTTTGTATCTCAGATTTACTTCTTTTACTGAAATAATTTTGGGTGGACTTCAAAGCAAAGATAAGGCTGAATGACAGAAGTCACAATGTCAGAAATGTTAATGTACTTAATAAAGAATGACATGATGGAACGAACAGAGACCTGGAGATGATAGAATGAATTTTGGCATTGACCGTTCTTTTTCTACTGACTCTATTACTTTTTTCCTACTTAACCCTCTGACTCATCATTAATAGCTCTGTGTGTGTGTGAATATAAATGGACCACATAAATATTGACATACTAGGCATTAGCAAAATAAAGTGGGTTGGTATGTGTTATTTATCCACTTCCAACATGGCTTGCCTCTGGAAACTATATGAACAGGCTCAGGCCTTTCGTTCATAGTGTAGCTATAAGTCATCTATGACATGACAGCACCTAACAACAACAGTAAATATAATTTAGCAGAATTAGCTTTCTTTTCTACTTAAAGATTTTGACTCTAAAAACACCATTTTACTCTCTTTGAAATTTTAAACTTGTAATTACAGAAAAAGTTCACTCTTAAGAGATATAGTGAAGAGATTGAAAACATATGACCACCTAAGAACTTTTCTATACTATTAATTATGGCCAAATAATGGAAACAGACCAGATGTCCTTAAACTGATAAGAGACTACACAAAATATGATACATCTAGTATTTACTTATCAACATTATTATACTCCAAAGACCATTTTGTTATACAATAATCAACATGTGGAAAAATAGAAGATGACCATGTCATATCATAAAATGGAGGACAACTATGTTATATATCTGCCAAATTATATCATTACAAGCTACAAAACCACTGAGAATCACACCCAATCAAGTTGGCATATGACCTTAGTCATTACAGCCTAGCACCTCAACATTCATTTCTGCAAGACATGCATTGCTAATGTACAATGTAGCAGGCCAGTAATTATTTTTTTCTTCTTGTTAAAAAAAAAAAGCTTTCTTATTAAATAGCACTCACATACAAGTTCCCTATATAAAGCATGTAATGAAATGATTTTTTCCTAATAAAGTTGTACAACCACCACCATGATTAATTTTAGAACATTTTCATCACTCACAAAAGAAATCCTGTACTCAGGGACTAGCGGTGGCTTAGTGGTAAGAAATTGTGTTGCAATGCTAAAGGCACACAGTTCGAATTCACCACCTGTTCTGCAGGAGGATGAGCAAACTCCTCCTGTGTAATTTACTGCCTCTGAAAACACGGAGGGTCATCTCTCAGTCGGTTCTTAGTCGATGGCATGCAACAATAACTTTAGAAGTCATTCCCTATTTCTCCCACTCTAACTCAGAAAGCTCTGGTGACATGCTGTGTGTTGGGAGTTGCACTGATAATTGAAAGGCTTTGTGTCTCCGGTAGCTTGACTACACTAGCCACTCTACAGAGAAAAATGAGCATTCTGCTCCTATTGACATTTAAACATCAGAAACCCTGTGGAAGCTTCTCTATGCATCAGCAGCAACTTAACAACTGTTAGTTTTATTCCTTCTCATAGCTCTCTTGTTGTTGGTAAGTGTACTTGAGTTTATTTCTTTAGCTCCTTTGATGCTAGTTGTCTTTCTCCCAATCATTACCCTATTTCTGTCTGTGTACTTGCTTCGTTTAAACATTTCATTCACTTAGTATAATGTTTTAAATTAAGGTTTATCAACATTGTAGTATGTATAAGGATGTGTTGTGGTGTTTTGTACCATCCAGTGGGAAATGACCAATAGCTTCAGTGGGTTTTCAGAGGCAGTTAAATGTACAAGAGGAGATTGTCCATCTCTCTACAATGGAGCAGCTGGTGGATTCGAACTGTGTGCCTTTCTGATTGCAGTGGAGTTTCTTACCACTAGGCCATCAGGGTGCGGAGAGAGGAATGGGCAATGGCTGCTAATGACACGTTTCCTTTTGGGTGGTGTATATGTTCTAAAATTGATGTTTGCACAACACTAGAAATCTGCAAAACCATCAAATTACATACTTGAAATTTGTATTATATAATATCTGGAATTTAGTTCAATAAAACCCACTGCCATCAAGTTAATTTTGACTCCTGGTAACACTCATGAAGTGGTTGGTGGATTCAAATCACCAAGCTTTTGATTAGCAGCCCAACATACTACTGAGGTTCTTTTACTGCAATATAGCCTTTTAAAGAATGAGAGTTCTCTTAAATGCAATGAACTTTGCCTTAGTTTTCTGAACTCAAATTGATTGTTCCCAGTGTTAGCACTTTTATTATTTCCATAATAGAAATTCATTCATAGTAGAACAACTTTCAGTCTTTCTAGATGGTGATATAATTGAGGGAATTTGGATAGTAGAAAATACAATTAGAAAAAAATAGAATGAGATTAGGATTTTGGTTAATCAGTACTGACCTGATATAAGCCAGCTCTTAAATGTCATTATGAAGGGGCATTAAGCTAGTTAATGTTGCACTGTATTTCAGGATGAACTGAAGAGGTAAAGATTTAGCAGGAAAGAGAAAAGCTTAAGTTACTGCAACCCACTCATTGGACTTGAAGACTATACCTGCATTCTGGTATTTGAAACAAATCATAACATCCTGATTACTCATCTAGAGTGTAAGTACACAGCCTAAATATCAAGGAAAAATACCATCTTTGATTTAATTCCAGGTTTTAGATTTTAATTCTATGGCATGGCTATCTCATGGGTTCTTTGTTTCCCTGCCAAGCTCTCCAGGGATGTGTACTATTGCTCTGGGAATGTGTTTTTGATGACTGGGTTGCCTTGGCCCTGGAAGCCTGGAATGTTTCAAGTACTTCAATGTCTCTCCATTCTTGAAAAATCAAAACCCACATACACAGCTAAAATCAATTCTGGTAAAACTCATTAATTAGGGACACCTCTGAAGATCATCTTCAGTTCAGTCAATGCGAAGTATCATTTTAATGCCCAATTTCCATACTTACTAAGAAATTATGCTATTGTTGTTCACTGAAAGAAAAAAAGAATTAATTAACATTATTACAATATTGTTGTTGTTGACACTTCTTTATCATTATTTATCACTTTAGAAATAGGATATTCTTCTCTAAATTTTTGCAAATTTTAGTAAATGCCTTACTGTTCTATAGTTAAGAAATGGAAGAGGGTTGTTTTCAAGGCTAGGTTTATCTGACTGCAAAATCTGTGAGGTTTTATAAATTTACTATACATTGACAAGCTTATACAACCAAATACTGTAATATTTCCAGAAGAAAAACTGTGGTCAAGAATATAGGAAAAACATGATTAAATTCTTTGGCCTTGAAAGAAAGTTAACACTGATTAAGCACTGAATAAGTGACAAATTATTTTAGATAAGTAACAATAAATGTGGACATTTTTTATTAAGTTATGAACAGGGACAATCAGACACAAAATATCATAAGTATACTTTGGAAGCAAGACTGCCATCTACTTCCCTCTGGAAACTCTGTGAACTTTTATAAACAATGATAGTTACAGAAAGGTTCAGGTCTTTTGTTCACTGGGTCGCTGTGTGTTGTTCAACTCTATGGCAATCAACAGCAACAATCATACTTATACTAACAATAAGTTAATAACATGAATGTCTCTATAGTCTATGGTGGTTCCAAAATTCCTGTTGCATAGATTCTAGAATTGTGAAAGAAAGCATTTTAGATCTAAGTAAGTCCACAGTGGTAGATGAGGTCTGTAATAATTAGTTTTATATGTGAGCTGGTCTAGCCCAAGTAATTTAATAATCATTTTTTTAATCAACACTAACCTAGATGTTTATATGAAGATATTTTGGAGACATGATGGACATCTACAGTTAGTTGACTCTAAGTCAATTACCTGGGTGGGCTCCCTATGATGAAATCGTGTCAGGTGAATTCAGTCAGCTGAACTCTGGCAGCTGAGATTTCCTGAGGCTAGAGAAACTCTGCCTAGGGACTCCAGCTTCAACTCCTACTTGAATATCTAGCCTGCAGTCCTGGCCGTCCTACAGATTTCAAATTTACCATCCACTGAAAATTTGATGAGTTACTTCTTTAAAATGAATCAATCGTTTGATAGGTAAATAGATGGAATTTTTATTTGTAATGCTCTTCTAGAGAGAAACACATGGCATCATATAGTACTCAAAAAGCCAAATCTGCTTCCATCTCATTGATTCTGACTCACAGAAATACTATACGATGGAGGAGAACCTCTTCCTAGGGTTTCCTCATTTCTAAGTCATTATGGATGTGGACTGCTAAGGTCTCCTGAGCAGTTGAAGAGTGCTATCTGCTGACCTTAAGTTAGCACTTGTATGCCTAACCTCTGGGCCACTGGAGCTCCTTTGCTGACTCATGTTGTTGTTGTTTAATGCCGTCGAGTGTAGACGACTCATAGCGACCCTATGAACAGCCTGAGCACTTTGCTGACTCATACACAGTCCATATTTGAAAGGCTTCAACAACCACCAGGGTGAACTGTCCTTTTCAAAAGTCTGGCATTTAATCTGCCAGAGTAGTGAATTTGACTGTACAATTTATTTTGGTATCACAACCTTCAGGCACAATATGATTTTTTTGGTGTGTGTTGGCCCTTCGTTATTATTCCATAGGATTTACTCAGAGTGGCTGAGAGCTGAGTTCAACACTCAGATCTATGCATATCACACCGTGGACAAAAGAGAGGGGATACTCTCTTAAGATAAAAAAGGGAAGGGAAATGTGGAATTAAACTGCTGTTTTAGATCATGCCACACCTATAGCCTCAGGTTCAAGTCAGAGTTAGGTTAAGAAATCAACTAGAGGAGGGTTGGGAGATGATGAAGGCAAAGGAGGAGGACTCCAGAAAGAGGGGTTTTTAGTGGGCACTTCCTTGATACATCCCATGCAGGGCTTCCTGTTGACCACTACAAAATAATATTCAGAAAGGATGGTGGCTAAACAATAACTGTGTGCCAGTATAAAGGCTAACGTGGAAACCCACTGACATTCATAAATCATCAACTCCAAGAAAGAAAGAATGGCTGTATTTTTTAAAGTGAGCGATTTTATTAGACGCTGCACAGGCGGGAAAAAAGTGTTTCCATGCTCAAATAAATTTGGAAATTTTATAGCTAACAAAAAAATACATTGATCTCTTGACTCAGAAATTTTTATCATTTTTAATTTTGTACAGTGCATTATTTATCTCCAAGAGAAACTGTGATTTACAGTGCTTCTAAAACTTTTCTGATATCAGATCCCACATTTCCCCTTCAGAAAAACTCCTAAAAAAATCAGTGCTCTATGGGAAAAAAAAGTTGGGAGCCACTGGTGAAGACTTTAATGTCTGATGATATAGAGGTTAATCACAAGCTATCAGTCTTTATGTAGTTATGGACCAGTTATTTATAGATATTTTTTAATCTGACTCCCCATTTGCCAAATGATAACTATGATACCCCAGAGAACTATTTTGAAATTTAATCGAATAATACAGGAACTCCTTTGGCAAAGCATTTCCTTCTTCGTACATGTTTGATACGTAGTTCTTCATATTAAAATTGTCCTTGTAAAAAAGAAAATTCATTTTTGTAGTCCATTGGGGAAAAGGAGTTAGAATCTTTCAATTAGCTATTTTGTAGATCTGCCAGACTTTCTTTCAACTCTAGATTATGAGTGGATACTATTTCTAACAAAAGAGTGAGAGTAGGTGTATTTGAGAGAGGAGAACTAGCAAGAACAACTAAGAATTTTACAGTAAGAGACTGGCGAGGAGATGCCTTTATCATACCAGTGGAACTGAAATAGTGAATTAGTGTCCCTGTCACAGAACTTGCTATATGATTGGCAATCCTTTAGATAATGAAGGTTTGTATTTTTTGCAAGAACAGAGTAGTGCCATAATTTATGACTATAAGTTACTCTATGTAATGGTTGACCAGAATCTGTTTATAGAAAAGATGTAGCAAGAAGTACCAGTCTAGGGGGGCTCTGGTGGCCTAGTGGCAAGAAGCTGTACTGTAATCCCAGAGGTAAGTGATTCGAATCCACCAAATGCTCTGCTGGAGAAGGAGGGACAATCTCCTCCTGTACCAGTCAGATCTGATTTGACGGTACACACACAAAAAAATAACAAAAAATAAAAAAAGAAGTACCAGTCTACTGCTCACAATGCATTTCTTCTAGTTTCTTTGTTTTTCTCTCAAATAAATAGGATAACATGAGAAAGCCTTATGACAGGTTGATGATATTTTAAATTACTATTTATGAATTTTATTCTTGGAAAAAAAGAGGAAGAAATGTTTGATAGTTAAAATAAAGTATATTATTGTTAGGTGTTGTTGAGACGGCTCCAGCTTAACAGTTACTCTACAACAGAATGAAACCCTGCCCAATACTGTGCCATTGTCACAACCTCTTCTGAGCTTATACCTGTGGTTACAGTTACTGTGTCAAACCATCTCATTACAAGTTTTCCTTTTTCCATTAGTCCTCTACCCTTCCAAGCGTAATGTCCTTCTCCAGGGACTTGTTTCCTGACAACATGCCTAAAGTATATGAGACAATGTTTTACCATCTCCTTGCCTCTAAGAAGGAGCACTTTTGTTACACTATAAGACATATTTTTTTGTTCTTTTGACAATTCAAATTTCAATCAATACTCTTTGTTATTATCATATTTCAAAGGCGCCCATTCTACTTAAGTATCCTTCATTTATTGTTCAAATTTCAGAATCTTGTTAAACAATTGAAAACACTGTGATTTGGGTTGTTGTTGTGTACTATTGAATTGGAACCAACTCAAAGCTGACCCTCCTGTGACTTTTCAGAGGCAGTGTAGAGGTACAGGAAAAGATTGCCAATCCTTCTTCTGCAGAGCAGCTGACACATTTGAACCCTGTGCCTTTGGGATTGCAGTACAGCTTCTTACCACTAGGCCACAAGAAGGTAGATATACTTTCAATTTTAATGTAGATAGAAAGTAAACATGTTTCACAATTTTAAGATACATTGCTATTGTAGTCTTAAATCCTGAAATTATACACTTCTTGGGTCTTGGTAATTAGAAGATGTAAATCTTAGATGTCATTGAGTCATGTATAGTAAGCCTACAAAGAATAGATTGAAACCTCTCTGTACCACCCTCAAAATCTCTGCCATGCCCAAATCCATCGTTGTCGTCTCTGGTTTGACCAATCCCAATAAGGGTCTTTATCTCATTCACTGACTTTTCCCAACATAACATCTTTCTCCAAGGATTGAGGTCTCCTGGCAATATGCCCAAAGTGTGTGGATTGAAGTTTCACTATTCTTGCCCTGAAGGAGCCCCCCCCCCCCATTGCTCTTCTTTTAGGAAAGATATGTTTGTCCTTCTGGCAGTCCACAGGGAATCCATACTCTTTGGCAAAACCCGAGTTAGCTAAAAGACATAGATTCATCTTTGGCTTTTCTTGTTCATTGTCAAACATTGCCCTCAGTAAGACGCAGGTTGGAAAGATTAATTTGAAGATGAAGATTAAGATTAATTAGAAAATTAAGCCACTTTAATCTAAGTAGCATTAATTTTCTAATTAATCTTAATCTTTGTAACATTTGCTCAGGGGAAATTTTTTTTTTTTTAAAAAAGAGGTAACTATTTGTTTGCTATTCTGACATCTCAGATTTAGTTTTCTTTTCTTTTTTTTTAATTTTGTTTTGTTTTGTTTCTTCTTATCCACTTAGATGCCTCTGTTGAAAGTCTCTGTATGTTCTGCCAGGGACTTACGAAGCGCATTTCCAAGTCCATTAGTGCCCCTGTGATAAAACTGCAGAGAGGACAAGAGCCCTTTGAAACTAGGACACAATTTGTTTTTTATCTTGAAAATGTTCCAAGAGTTACTTGAAGAATTCTGCATCTATATGCAGACCATTATCAATAAAATAACACCTTAATTTAATGCTTACAAATTTTACTTGTTCGATAGTTACCAGAGTTTCCTTTAAAAAATTAAACATTACCTTGGCCTCTTTCTTAAGGCAGACACACTATTGACTGAAAACTATCAGTTCTGTTTGTTAACTTGGGAAAAAACAAAGATTACAGCCATGGTCTAAACACTGAAAATTTACTGATGATGAAGTAGATAAAAGTGATAATTACTGTGGCTTGATAATTTTGTGAGACAAGAAAACCAACATTTCATAATTATTCTAATATAATCACAAACTGAAAATCTGTTCTTTTCCTCTTTGACCTAATTGTTTGGATCAGCTCATTGCTGTAGTCAGAGTCAACTCCTAACTGACCCTCCATGTGAATTCCAGGAGGTAGTAAATCTTTTAGGAAGAGATTGCACGTCTTTTTCCTCAGAGTTGCTGGTGGGTTCAACTTCCCTAGAATTAGCCTTTGGGTTAGAAGAGAAACTTCATGAGGACTAGGTTATGACATTTTGACCAATACATTTTTTTAAATGGTGGCTTTACTTTTACTGTGTTAGTCTTGGAATTAAAAGCATATATCTGTAAGGCAGACAGATTTTACACTACACTTCTTTCACAGCCATACAGCTCAAAAATTCCAGAATATATTTCCTTCAACCCCTTTATTTCAACTCCTTTTCCTCATTAGGCAAAAATACCAAACCTCTAGTTTGATCTTCTGGTTTATAGATATACTGTCCCTTATACTGTCTCCAATCCACACATATTCCATAATTAAGTTACAATGGAATGTTCTGTATTGTTAATATTCACCCTTTAGTGAGAGCATATTTTGTATATGTTTTCTTTGTCAGAAATGTTTTACACTCCTGTCCAAACTTTCCCTTTAATCTCCCTCTTTCACGTCTAACAGAATTCTACTAAACTTTCATAATTGAGCTCGTACGATTGCTCTAATGTAAGTTTTTCCCAATTCACCCAAGTGAGTTCCATGGTTCCATCATCTATTTAAATCTATTGCAAAACCTGTGTCTACAAATGTGACTTCACAACTAGACTGTGTTTGATTTGAAATGAGAGTCTCATCCAGTTAATTCTCTATTATTGATAACTATGCTTAGTATGGAAGGCAAAATTCAGCATTAAAATCATGGTTTCAAAACGTACGCTTTATTAAGTTTTAATACGTTCAGAAGGCCTATGTCTTCATCTGTGAAACTGAGATAGTAACTATTTGCCTGGGTTTGTGAGACTTCATTATACTATATATGAAGGATTTAGCACAATTTCTGACATTTGGCAAGCAGTCAACTAAGCTAAGGATTGTGAGAAGTAGGGAAATTTCCTGGAACTCAGTGTGCTCCTATTTATTCTAGTCTACTTTCTACTATTCTGCATTTTGTTAGGTAATTTTTAGGTAAGAGAACTAGAAAAAAAATTTAAAAAATAATAAATGAAAATAAGATACAAACAAAAATCCTAGTACTGTTGAATTATTTCTCACCCATGGCAATCTTCTATTGGGCTTCTGAGGGCAATAACTGCCCCAACCTTTCAACCTAGGAGTAGACAGTGGATTTAAACTACTGACGGTTCAGGTAAAAACCCCTGTACTTAACCAACTATAAAATCAAAACTTTAATACTTAAGAGGAAATTGTTATTATCAAAGGATATACTTGTAAAATTATTGAAGCTTGTGTTTATATATTTTGCTACATTTTGAATGAAACCTTCCAATGTTGCTAACAATTATACATTGTTAAAATTCACAGATCTGTATTTTCTTTAAAGCTTCAAAGTACATTTAACTGTAGATGTTGTTTTTCTTAATGCAAAAAATCCAAACAAGCATACTTAATTTGGTTACATTAACCATCTGATATACTTAAAATAGTAATATTTTATTATTTTCCCCCCATAGTTGATACCCACCAACCTATGGACAAACCATTCTCCATAGATTTTCGTTTTGTAAAATGATTTGGAAATCTAGTTGTTATTTGTTCTGCGAATTCAACTAAGTCAATATATACTTTTTAGGTCTGGGGTTTACTCTTTGGAATGTGAAATTAAATGTGTTTCCTCTCACAGTGAACTGAGAAAAAGTAATTCAGAAGGCTGTGATAAATATGAGTAATATGGGAATTGAGAGAAGAGAAAGTATGTATCTTGTTGTTGTGTACTATCTAGTCAGATTCAACTCATAGCTGACCCTCTGGTGGAAATTCAGAGGCAATTAATTGCATGGGAGGAGATGCCAATCCTTCCCCAATGGGGCAGCTAGTGGATTCTAACGATGCTCCTTTGGGATTGCAGTGCAGCTTCCTGCCACCTTGCAAAGGCTTTAAAGGTTTCTCAGATCAGGTGGTCTGTGAGCTAAGTCTCAGAAGATCCATATATGCTAGTCAACTGACTGAAAGGAATGGAGAGGATGTTACAGACAGAGCGACTGTCATGTCCCAGGCAGCCTTGTTTCTCAAGTCTCAGTACATTGTTCTCTATCAGATCTAAGCACTCCTCAGATTATTCTCAGCACCAACCTGGCACTCTCGATTCTAATCTTTCCATGTCAAACCAGTGCTCACCTTAGTGCCACTTGCATTTTGTTCTACAAGCACTTTCCTTTCTTGTTTTCTCACCCTTGATGCATTTACTCTTTCCTCCTGAGGGCAAAAATATTGCTCCACAATTGTTATTGTCTGTAGTTAAAGAGGAAGAAAGTGAAGCTACCAGAGTTTACATCCTCTGCCAATGGCCATCATGATTATGAGTGTTGACAGAGGTAGTAAGATTTGAATTTGACCCACTGCTCTTGAGTTGATTGTAACTAAAAGCAACCCTATAAGACAAAGTAGAACTCCCCCATAGAATAGAATTTGCTCAAATTTAAGAGCTCAGTTTCTTAAGCACTAATAAAAACTTCCTTTCACTGAGTATCTTTCTCAAATTATCCTTCTTTCTGATGTTTCCTGTGAAAATGTCTCTCTTCCTTCACTGTTTCTATAAATAATTGTCTACATCTGTGTTATAGGACTTGTCATATCTTGTCTCGTATTGAAGTTTTTTGTGTGCATATATCTCACCTGCTGGATTCCCAATTCAATAAGCGTTTACAGTATTTACTTTCCAACATTTATTTCCAGTGCTGTCTTGCTCAATTATATGTAACAGGTGTTTAGTGAATGCAGAGCTGAATTAAACGAAGCTAACTTAATAACGTAACACCACTAGTCAACTACAGTACTAGGTCGCTTATTTCATAGGGTGTTGCACTATTAACCCAAAGGTGTTGCCTCCCTGACTGTTAAAATCCATTAGCATCTGCTGGAGAAAGATAGTCTCCTCCAGTGAAATTTACCGCCTTAGAATTTTGCTTGAAGAGGGTCAACTATGAGTTGGTCCAACTTGATGGCAATAAATGATGGAGTTGTTGACTTGTCATTCTGACAGATTGTGTTCTGTGCCATCAAGTCAAAACTGGCTCATAGGTGGTCAGTGGGAAGTCAGAGGCTATATATTACATATATATATAAGAAGAGAATGGCCATCTTTCTCTCTCAGAACAGCTGGTGGATAAGTATTGTGTGCTTTGGGGTACTTAATCCCCTCGACTCCCTCCAGAGAACCCAATTTCCTTAAACCCTTGTTTTAAACTTTTGTCTATATGGCTGACACTATGCAAAAGAAATATATTCTAGCAAATCAAATGTGAATTTTTATTCTGTTGAAGCTGCTTTGCTACAGCTGTCTGGATGCATACAATGGGACAGTAGATACACTGTACCTGTGTTAACAAAATTAAAATACACAGCACAAGTAAAGCATTTGTCATTTGACCCCTTATATGAGAAGCCCTGGCAATGTAGTCTGTTGGGGGTAGCACAACTAAATAAAAGTCACACCTCTCTGGCAGTTCAAATCGACCAGCAGCTGAGTGAAAAAGATGGACACTCTCCTATCCTTGACCGTTGCCCTCTCCTATGCAATATTTATGCTTTCAGCCATTCTCAAGCCTACTGTGACAGGCGCTGTGTTAATGTATCATGTTGAGCATCTCCTCTTTGCCTGACTCATGCCTTTCCCATCATGATGTGTTGGGTTTGTTGTTTGGGTCGCCCCCCCCCCCAAGGAGTAGAGCTTCTTGACAACATGCCTAAAACATGAGGTGAAATTTCATCATCTTTGCTTCTAAAAAGAGTACTTTATCTCAACTGCCCCATGAGACAGATTTGTTTGTTCTTTTAAAGGCACTCCATGGTATATCCAATAGCCAGCCAACACTACATTTCAAAGACATTTATTCTTCTATGGTTTTTCTTCTTCACTGTCTAACTTTCAGATCCATAGGAAATAGAAAATACCATCAAGCAGTAGTACTAGTTGATCTATTAATTTTTACTATAAAACAATGTATGAAGTAGAGACCATGAAATTAGTATATTCTCAGTTTGTTTTTTTTAGTAGACATGAAATGAGAAGAGTAAAGAAAAACTTTGAGTGAATAAACAGCACAATTTCTAACTATAGTAATTATCAAGAGTTTTTGGTGAGGTTTCAGCAGCATTAGAAAGTGCTCCCGGTGCATTGCAAGGAGAGTAAGCAAGTTGGAATTCAGAGGTAAGGCTAATAATCTGAACTTTAGTTTTATTCCAAATTAGTTTTAGGTAGTTATGTGACAGAGAATAAAAACAATTAAGATAAAATGAAACTTTACCTGGAATGGAATCAGGTATGCGAAATTTCAGATACGCTTGCCTGTGAAGTAAGTGACTGGGGCAGGAAGAACCACTGTCACTACTTACTGCCATGGACTCTTAGCTGACTTGCAGTGAACTCTCCATTGGGTTTCTTGGGTTGTAAATAGCATGAGAGGAGATTGCTCACCTTTCTCTCTCAGAGTTGCTGGTACGTTTGAACTCCATGAAAGATGGGCTGAAACAGGATCCACATCTCACACCACACACAAAAATCAGCTCAAAGTGGATCAGAGACAAGGTAGTAAAACCCAAAATCATAAAGTTCAGAAGAGACAAACTGGGATCAAGCTTAGAAGCACTAGTTCAAGGTATAAAGAGACTGCCAAATACAGCCAGAAATGCACAATCTGAAGAGGATAAAATTGATGAATGGGACCTTCTAAAGATTAAATCCATGTATGCATCAAAAATTACTTCCAACAGGATAAAAAGAAAACCTTCTGACTGGGAACAAACATTTGGTCATACTATCTCAGAGAAGAGTGTCTAATTAAAGTTTACAGAATACTCCTGGGCCTCCACAAGAAAAAGACTGATAACTCAATTACAAAATGGGCAAAATACAATGAAAGAATTTTCACAGAGGAAGATCTTCGAATGACAAACAGACACATGAAGAAATGCTCAAAAATCACTAGTGATAAAGATGCAAATTAAAACCACAATGAGGTACCATCTCATTCCAGTAACAGTGGCAAAATTTAACAGGACAGTAAGTAATAAATGGAGAAGATGTGACATGATAGGAACTCTTATACATTGTCGGTTGGATTGTAAAATGGTATAACCACTCTGGAAGGTAGTTTGGCACTTCCTCAGAAAGCTGAACAGAAATTGCATATGACCCAGGTATACCACTACTTGTGATATACCCAGTGAAAATAAGAAGTGAGGCACAAAAGGAGACTTGTACACCAATGTTCAAAGTAGCATTATTCACCATAACAAGAACATGGAAACTGCCCAGATGTCCAACCACAAATGAATAGATTGAAAAATTATGGTACTTTGATAAAATGGTATACTACACAGCACACAGGAACAATGATTTTGTAAATTATTACTTAACTTGGGATGGACTGGAGATCACCTATAAGATGATTTCAAATAGACTTTACTTATTTTTAACCATGTGTGTGGTGTGAAAAAAAATTAATCAGAATTCAGATGTTAATGAAAAATATAGTAACAGATCATTAATTCTACTATTATTTGTTGACCATATCCTAAATACTTAAGAATAGTAGGTAACAAATATAGATGTTGACATAGAGATGAAAATCACACAATCTGTCCTCAAATACCCCTAAGTACATTGAAAGATGGAAAGAAAACACAGTTACAGTGTGGTGTATTAGTAATCCTGTTAGGTAGTTCTGATATCTTAGTGGTAAGAAATCATGTGGCCAGCTGAAAAGGAAGTCCAAATCTACTGATGCTCTTAGGAGAAAGGTAAGCACTCTGGGATTTACTACACCTGAAAACCTGTTGGAGGCTCACCTACATGTAGGTTCAGACTTGATAATACACAAAAACAATAATCCCAAATTACAATCTCTTACAGGTTGTGCTAAAATTCTTATATCTTAACTCAGTTAATTCCACCCCTCATATTGTTTATTGAATAGACCCTGTTATTAGTGTTAATTTTGGGATAAGAAACTCAGAGAAATTAGTTTTTTAGGATTGCACAAAGTATAAAATATTTAATCTGATGTTTAGCCCCACCTTCAAAGTTCAAACTCTTAAGAGCTAGTCATTACACCTTGAGTCTATCTCCCATGAATTTAAAAATCAACTCAAGGGTAGATTTGAGGCCTTGAACACTAATGAATGAAGACCAGATGAGTTGTAGGAGGATATCTAGAATATCATTCATGAAGTGTAGAAAGTCATTACTAAGAATGAAGAAAAGGAAAAGACCAAAATGGATGTCAGAAGATATTCTGAATTTGCACTAGAACACTGAGAAGTCAGAGCAAAGGGAAGGAATCAAGAAGTTAGGGAGATAAATAGAAGATTTCAAAGGGCTGCTTGGGAAAACAAGGCAAAATATTATAATGAAGTAAGCAAGGAGCTGGAGTCAGAAA
This sequence comes from Elephantulus edwardii, assembly GCF_000299155.1. Taxonomy (NCBI): domain Eukaryota; kingdom Metazoa; phylum Chordata; class Mammalia; order Macroscelidea; family Macroscelididae; genus Elephantulus; species Elephantulus edwardii. The sequence continues at coordinate 21,679,010 of NW_006399775.1, read as the reverse complement.
CCAAAATAGCGGAACTAGCTCAGTATTTCTTAAGCTGAAAGAACTAAAGATTAAAACCCTAAGTTGCAATGCTTAAAGATGCTATGGGTAGGATATTGAATTATTCAAGAAACATTGAAAGTAGATGGAAGGAGTATACAGCCATTGTACCAAAAGGAAATGGCTGACACAGAAGAATTTCTAGAGACAACATATGATCATGAGACAACGGTGATGAAGCAAGAGGTGCAGACTGCTCTGAAGGACTTGGCAGAAAATAGAGCCCCAGTAATTGATAGAATACCAATTGACGTATTTCAGCAAACAGATGCTGCCTTGCATCTGCTCACCAAGTTGTGCCAAGAAACCTGGAGAGCAACTTCTTGGCCAACTGACTGGAAGAGATCCATATTTATTCCCATTCAAAAAAAAAAAAAAGTCTTAACCAACAGAGTGTGGAAATTATTGAATAATATCACTAATAACACCCACTAGAAAAATCCTGCTGAAGATTATCCATAAAAGACGTGAATAGTACATTGACAGAGAACTACCAGAAATACAGGCTGGGTTTAGAAGAGGTCGTGGCAGTAGGGACATTATTGAAAATATCAGATTGATCTTGGCTGAAAGCAGAGAGTACTAGAAGAATGTTTACCTGTGTTTCATTGACTATACAAAGACATTTAACTCTGTGGATCACAATAAATTGCGACTAGCCTTGAGGAAATCTCAGAGCACTAGATCATGCTTATACCAAAGCTGTACTTGGACCAAGAAGCAGTCTTCAGAATGGAGAAAGGAAACACTGCATGTTCAAAATCAGCAAAGGAGTGTGTCAGGGATGTATCCTGACCCTGCTCCTTTTCAATCTGTATGCAGAACAGATCATTCAGGAAACAGAGGTTTATGAGGAGGAGTGTGGTATCAGGATTGGAGGAATACTCATTAACAACCTACAATATGCAGATTACACAACTTTGCTTGCTGAATCTGAGGAGGTCCTGAAGCACTTGCTACAGAAGGTCAAGGACTGCAGTCTGTAATATGGATTGAAGTGCAACATCAAGAAGACAGAGATTCTCACCACTGGGCCAATTGGCAGCACCATATTAAATGGAGAAGAGATTGAGGTTGTTAACAATTACAGCTTGCTCAGGTCCACAATCAACATTCTTAACACCAGCAGTCAGGAAATCTAAAAAAGAATTGCACTGGGAAAAGCTGCTGTCCTCTCCAGAGTGCTGAAGAGCAATGTTGTTAGTCTAGACACAAAGATGTACCTAGTCCAGGCAATGGTCTTCAAAATTACTTGCTATGGATCAGAGAGTTGACCAATAACTAAGGATAATAGAAGAATAGATGCCTTTAAGTTGTGGTTCTGGAGTCTTGAACATACCATGGAATGCCAACAAAACAAATAGGTAAAAAAAAAAAAAATCCAAAAACCCAAAACAAATAGGTTTGTCTTAGAGAGGGTAAACCAAGTCTTTCCTTAGAGGCTTGAAGCTCTGCCTCACTTTGGGTACATGGCCAGGGAGGAGATCAGTCCTTGGAGAAGGACATCATGCTTGGAAGGGTGGATGGACAATGCAGGAGAGGAAGACTCCAGATGAGATGGATTGATACAGTGACTGGGGCATTGAGGGTTGGTGTGTCAGAATTAGTGAGTCTGGCTCAGGACAAGGAAGGGTTCAGAGTTGCAGTACATATGGTGGCTATACATCACAGGTGACTTAATGACACATAAAAACAGTAACATACTATGACAGGTTTGGAAGCAGGAGAGGCATCCACTTCCTTAATAACATGCCTCCAGAAACTCTATGAACTTTGATAAATGTAGGTCGTTTTAGAGGGGATTCAGGCCTTTTGTTCATAAGGTCATGATGAGTCATGCTCAACTTGAAAGCAATCAACAACAACAACATAAAATGTATTATATATAATTAAATGTTAATATTTAATAACATTATTTTTGTGATAAGCAGAGACAATGAAATATTTGCCACTAACAACACTGAAAATCACTCATTTATCCTAAACTTAAATGCAAATAAGCATTCTATATTTTGACATCCATGGTTGGAATGTTAGTGATTCTTAATTTAATGTGGAATAGATTGAAAATTGAGACAATATTTAAACCTTTATTCAATTTGAGAGTCCTATTCCTTTTTAGGGAATTCTGGTGGCCTAGTGCTAAGAAGTTGTGCTGCAATCCCAAAGGCATACAGTTCAAATCCACTGGCTGCTTTGCAGGAGAAGGATGCACAATCTTCTCTTCTACAAATGTGGATTTGTATCACATGCCTTTGAATTGGTAACACAACTCCTTACACTGGGCCAACAGAGCTCCTTTAATCTAGCTATTGTTACTATTGTGTACTAATGAGCTGGAATCAACCTATAGCCAATACTCCAGTAAGTTTTCAGGGAGCAGATTGCCCTTCATTCTTCTGCAAAGCAGTTGGTGGATTTGAACTGCATATCTTTTGGTTGACAGTGAAACTCCTTACCATTAGGTCACTAAACCTCCCTGTAATTGGGTTATATAAAAAAGTGATTTTTAAAAATTGCCTTTATTTTTAGTCCTAAAGACAGCTTGCTAAAAAAGAATAATAATACAGTACATATTGTACATCTTCGTAATTTAAAAACCATAAAGCATATAAAGTTTGGTACTATTGTCAGTCATCTTCCAAATCTTCAGTAATAGTTGCCAGTTATTCAAGTTAATGATTAATATTAATGTCTCTATTACTGCTACAACTTCTGTAGCTGTTATTTAAATAGTAAAATGTTTGTATTGATCCCTACACAAAAATGTTGATAATAGCCAAAGTGGGATAATGATTATAATTTTAGAGATAAAGAAGTTTATTGAGGGAAAAGTCAAATTGGCTCTGACTCAGGTCCTCTCCTTGCTAATTTAAATCTCCTTTTAGTCTACTTATTGTCATAGCTTAAGTATGCATGGGATTATTTACAAACTAGAGTATTAATTTTTTTCAGTTTTTAGCTCCAGAAATTCTTTATAGATGCAGGTCAAAGTCAAGCATTTGGCTGCAATGAGGACCCAGGGGCCTGTATTAAAGCTATGCTTGTTTAACAAACATAATTTATGTTTGGAATGTATGTTGTAAAGCAATAAGATATTTAAGCATATTAAATAAATTTTTATTTCTATTATTTATTGTCATAAGTTTGAGTTTTACATATAAAATATGGTTGTTAACTGCTGTTCCTTTTTGAGGTAGGAGCTGAAAATTGTTCTGGCCAATTCTGGGTCTTCTTCCCTTTCAAATTCAAGAGACCTTGTTACATGAATCAGTTATAAGTGTTATTACAGAGCATTTATTAAGTTAGGTATATCACTTCGATGCACAATATCAGTAATTACTCACCACTACTCAAGGAAGATATTAACAATCTCAGGGCACTCCTTAGCAAACTATGACTCAGGATGATTACATGGCTTTGATTAGTTCTGAAGCACTTTCAAATGTTACAAAGCCACCATAAGAGATGTTTTATCAGACAGTTTGCTAGTATGAAAAAATGCTTGTGAAGTAGTGATATGCATAAGAAAAATATGGTCTATGTTGATGTAGTACTTACTGAATTAAGATGAAAGAAAGAATATAAAATATTTTTAATCTCATTAACTCCCAAGATTACTATATTTTACTATACCCATTTATTCATTCATAACTTCTTTCTTTTACCATTTTGTTTGCTTTATTGAAAATATTTTTTGTTAAGGGTCCAGTTACATATCTTTGAAAATGTTGTATAATAAAGCAAAAATGATGACAAGGTAAAAATAGTGTTATCTACAGTAATGGAACAAATGTATGTTGCAATTTCTACCAAATATAGCATGCATCTCAACTCGTGGCTATTGAATTGGAACTAATTAATAGCTGACCCTCCATTGGGTTTCTAAGACTGGAAATTCAATGGGAGAAAGTTGTCCATCATCTATTAAGGAGACACTAGTGGATTCAAACTTCCAGAGAGGTATAGTCTTGATTTAGTACAAAACTCTCTACAAAGCCATCAGATCTCTTCTAGCATTTAGAGTTCAAGTTCTTTCTATTTCTTCAATTCAGGGAAGTTCTATGGAATTTCTGCCATATTCTAGAAATTGGTTAAAGGTCCACGTTACATTTCTTGGTCTTTGAAATTAGAAATATTTTAAAACCATTATTTCTTATTTCTTCCCACAGTTAATACTTCTTATTATTCTTTTTTTTTACTTTGTAAGCAAACTCATTTTTAAAAATGTGAAAAATAATAATTATAAATGCATGGCAATAGTTGTGTGAAACACAATATGAATGAAGAATAGTGTGAAACACACATGCAAAATAAAATGGGCGCATATAAACTTTACAGTTAAAACAAGCAAACAAAAAGTTTTCTCACTGACTTGATAACAGAGGGTTTAGATTGGTTTCTCCTCCAGAGCTTCTCAGTTAGCTATGGAGTGTGTAACTACATTCAGTACAAACAGAAATCTTTAGAAGGATCCATGGGATTTCAAATACAAATTTTACTTTCTGAAATCGAGGACACAGAGACTTTCTCTCCATGAACCTAAACATCTGGAATAAATGCAAAGAAACGTGCAGGCAAACATCCAGGTGTTTCCAAATTCCCAGATGTGTGATATCACTCAGCAGTTGTTGCCATGTGGAGGAGTGTCCCCTTCAGTAAAAGAACTGGAATTTGCTCCACATTTTTCTAATTTCCGTGCTGCACTTAAAACTAGATATAATCTAACTTTATGGCACTACATAGACTGGTATTTGTGAGATGCGAACCTTGTTTAAAACAGACTAGAGGAAATTCAACCCATCTATGTTATAATTGTCCTAGCTTAACTCAAATGTTGCTCTTTTTATGTTCTGCTCTGTACCTTACCCTATCCTGAGCTAGGGGAGCTCTGGTGTCCCAGTGGCAAGAAGCTGTGCTGCAATCCTAATGTGCTTTGTTCGAATCCACCAGATGCTCTGCTGGAGAAGGAGGAACTGTCTCCTGAGCCAACTTCACAATCTCTCACATGCCTTATCCCATTGCCATAGTCATTGTGTCAATCTATTCTATCCAGGATGTTCCTCTCTTGTGCTGTCCTTCCATCCTTCCAAGTATGATGTCCGTTTCTAAGGAGTGGTCCCTCCTGGAAACATGCCCAAAGTAAGTGAGATGGTGTTTCAAAATCCTTGCCTCCAAAGAGCATCTAGTTTCACACTCTCCAGAAGTGTGTGTTCTCTTGGAAGTTCATGCTATATAATCTTATATAATGCTATAGTCCTGTTACTGCTCTCCAGTAATACAACTCAAAAAGATGTCAATGATTCCTTCGTCATCCTTAGTCTTTGTCCAGCTCTAAGGTGTGTAGTAAGTAATTGAGAAGAGCATGACTTTGATCAGACACACATTAGTCTTTAGACTAACATTATTGCTCTTTTGCTCTCTGGATAGGTCCTTGACATCAGATTTTTCTAAGTCCTTGACAGCAGATTTTCCCAAAGGAACTCGTCTTCTGATATCATGACTGTGGTGCCAGGGATGATGATTGTAGATTTGAACAAGATAATGCCAAATTATTTACTAGTAATAACCTACAAAATTCCAGCAAAACTTTTAATTTAATCATTCCTAAATAAATTTATTATCTTATAAATAATTAAAGTAAATGTGAAGTATTAAATTGTTCTCAGAAGAAATTTCATTCAAAATAGTACTTTTTTATGTAAATTTACTATTTTGTGTAATATTTTTTACTGTCCCTACTCTACTGAATATTTTATTGGAGTAAAACCAGTGCAGATAGATATGTATATGTACACACACACACACACACACACACACACACACACACACGTATGTATATATGTAGGTATATTATTTGAATTTGCTACATGGAAGATTTCATAATTGAAGGAAAAATGTATGTAATAAATATCATGGAAATGATCTCAAACTCTTCACCTTCCCAGATACCTCACCTCTTGTTATTGTTAAGTGCTCCATGTCTGCAAAGTAGAAATGCTCCATTGAATTTATCCTTTCAGAAGTATATCACTGGCCCTTCTTCTCAAGATACCTCTAGATGGATTCAAATAATCAACTTTTGGACCTATACTTGAGCATTTAAATACATAAGTAATCCAGTTACTCCCTAGAGGAGGTCTGAGCATTCTAACAAGTTTTGTATACCCGTCACAGATTTTCTGAGGATCTTGAGATATTTGGATATTTTCCATATATTCATGTCCATTCAACTTGCCACCACTCTCTGCAGATTTATCTTCCAGACTTCCTTAATATTTGCTTTTGATTAGTAAAATTATCTGTTTCTATAGTATCCTTTCCTTTTCTTCTCACTGTAAATAATTAGTGTAGGCCATCTCTTGATTCTCCAAAGCACAGAAAATACAAAGCTATTGTGTTTAACAATTGATATGAGAAAATTTGTTTTTATCATAGAAAAGGAAAGCAGATGTTTCAATATTATATTTAATTATTCTAATTTTTAATATTCAGACACAAAACTAGAATCTTTTGCAACAATTTTGTGATCCCTAAGGGTTCAAACAGTCGATAGCATGCGAACTTTTATAGCAAAATTACCAGTAAATGCAATAAAAAATTATTGAATCTAATGCTGGCTTTTAAATTCTGGTAGTGAGTGAGTCTACTAGTATTAAGATCATGTGAAGTAAAAGCTCATCGAAGATTATTTAAAGAGGCCTAGAACAGTATTTATAGGCAACAGCCAGAAATTCAATCTGAGTTCAGGAGGGGTGATGGCATGAATTATAATATTGTTGATGTCAGATCTTGGCAGAAAGCATAGAAGACCAGAAAGTTTACCTGTGTTTTATTGACTATATAAAGGTATTTGGCTGTGTGGATCATAATCAATTATTGATAACATTTAGAAGAACAGGAATCCCAGAACACTTAATTGTGCTCATGCAAAACTTACAATTAGACCAAAAAGTTGTTCTCCAAACAGGACCAGACAAACTATGTCGTTTAAAGTAAGGAAAGGTGTCCATCTTTCGTCATTTCTTCATATTTGTTCATTCTGTATACAGAGCAAATAATATGAGAAATCTGTATTATATAAAGCAGAATGTGGCACCAGGATTGAAGGAAGATTCATCAACAACCCATGTTACGTGGATGACAAAAACTTCCTTGCAGAAAGTCAAGACTTAAAACACATACTGCAGAAGATCAAAGACTATATCCTTCAATAGCAATTACATCTCAACATTAAGAAAACAAAAATCTTCACTAATAGACCAGTAATAGGCAACATCATGATTGATGGAGAAAAAGAAAATTAAGTTGTCAAAAATTTCATTTTATTTGAATATACAATCTTGAATACTCACGGTAACAGCAGTCAAGAAATTAAATTTTTTTGTAAGGGAAAAATCTGTCAAGGACCTTTCCAAAATGCTAATAAGCAAGAAGATAATTTCACAACTCAGATGTGCCTAATCTAAAATCCAATTTATTGTATTTTTTCAATTACTTTACGTGCATCTGAAAGTCAGAGAATGATTACAAGTGACAAAAGAAATTGATGCCACTGAATTGTGTTATTGAAGAAAAGTGCTAAATATTCCATGAGAAATCTATTCTGCCAAAAGATCAAGTAAGTACATACTTTGGCCTTCTTATCAGGAGAGGCCAGTCCTTGGGGAAAACTGGTGAGCCAGAGAAAGAAAGGAACATCTTCAACAAGATGGGTTGACACATGGACCTTAACAATGGTCTCAAACAGATCAGGGATCACAAGGATGGCACAGAATTGGAAAAGTTTCATGTCTGTGGTTCATAGAATCATTGTGAATCATAGTTTATTTTATAATACATAGCAACAACAACAACAACGCAGTAATGAGTGAGTTCAGAGAGAGTTTTGCTGCTAACCCAAATATGATACTGCTTTTCTGATTCAAAATCTATGAGTGGTTCTGTGGGATATAGATGGGATATCTACTCTGATGTGATTTATAGCTTCAGTAACCCAATGGAAAGTCAGATATGAGTTAGTTCTGATTTATAAGTTTTTGAGTTTATATATATATAAATTCCAGAGGAAAGGGCGAACCATTTTACCATATCTCTTCTCATGTGAAAGGCTCTCACTAGATTTCTGTCTGTCTCCATATTAGTGGTACTTTCTCACTTTGTCCTCTACTTATTTTCTATCTCATTCACTAAGTCTGAATAACACCAAAGTTTATCCATTTGCCAGGGATAGGGGAAAATATGCCCAAGAGTCTTAGCTTTTGATAGCTCTCCTGTCTGGCCAACTTTGTCAATCCTATTATCTGGTTAATCTAAGCAATAATGTTTTATAAAGCTCTTTTTCCTATCAAAACTAATTCAATTTTGACTCTCCTCCCTGAACTTAAAAATATATTCCTTTTATTAGATTATATACACAGAGAGTAGAATAAAAAGGGTGGAAAATAATAGTTTAGGCCAACAATCAACCAGTTTTAATCTGCAGTTACTATTGCCTATGCAAGATGGCTCTGTTTGTTTCTGACTTATATACAGTCATCCATATACCTTGTGTTTCATTCATGTGCATTATTTTGTAAAGTCATTTATATACATTGTATTTTATGTAATTAATTTCTATTGATCTATGCCCATAATTAGGCCATCTTTTCAAGTCCTCTTGAATCTTTTTTTATTTCTTTAGGCCCTATCAGCCTATAGAACTCTGCTATCCTAGTGATTATCACTCTTTTCCTCTTTCTGCCTCATCCTTTCCCCCTTTTGAACATTTCTATGTATAGTCCTCAGTTATCTTCCTGTTTTCACAATAGTACCCTTATTCAGCATTTGTTCTTATATGTGTCATGAACACTTTTTAGCTCAGTTAGAATTTTCAACAAATTATGTTCTGTTTTGACTGGACTATGATTCATAGTGATTTGATAGTTTTGTAATAATGTAATATGCCAATTATATTATGATCACTTTCTATTTGACAAACCAGTCCATTTGTCATCACATTCATGATCTAATTAATGTAAAGGGAGTTTCCTTGGAGTGGATCTGAAGGACGCTATATCTTAGATAAAAGAAGGGAGATACAAGTAGATAGAAGGGGTCTTTTTAAGAACAAAGAATGCAAAGTGAAGAGTGTTCTTGGTACACATCTCTATGAATTTTTGTTGTTGTTGTTGTTGTTATTATGTGCCATCCAGTCACTTGCTACTCATAGGGACCCTATGTACAAGATCCCTAAACACCGTTCTATCCTGTGCCGCCAACCTCGCGGTCCCAAACACGCTCATTCCTACCACTCCACTCACAGAATCGATCCATCTCATTGAGGGTCTTCTTCTCCTGTGCTGTCCCTCCATTCTCCCAAACATGATGTCCCTCTCCAAGGACCAGCCCCTCCTTGTAAAATGCCCAAAGTATGTCAGATGAAGCTACAGAATCCTTGACTCCAAGGAGCACTCCAGCTTCACCCTCTCCAGGACAAACCTGTTTGTTCTCCTAGCAGTCCATGGTATATTCAACACTCTTCTCCAGCACCACAGCTCAAAGGCATCAATTCTCTTTATATTATCCCTATTCATTGTCCAACTGATGCATAGCATGTAATTACAAAGACTATAGCCTGGATCAGGTACACCTTAGTCTCCAGCCTGATGTCATTGCTCTTCAGTACCCTTGAGAGGTCCCTCACAGGTGACTTTCCCAATGCAATTCGTCTCCTGATTTCCTGGCTGCTGTTACCAAGAGTGTTGACTGTGGAACCAAGTAAACTAAAACTGTTAACTATCTCGATCTCTTCACCATCCATACTGATGCTGCCAATTGGCCCAGTGGTGAAAATCTTTGTTTTCTTGATGTTAAACTTCAATCCATTTTGGAGGCTGCAGTTCTTGACCTTCTGCAGCAAGTGTTTCAGGTCCTCCTCAGTTTCAGCAAGCAGGTAGAATGTTAAATGTTCCAGGAAGTATCAAAAGGAGATGGAAGGAGTGCACAGAGTCACTATATCAGAAGGAATTGGCTGACACAGAGGAATTTCATGAAACAGCATATGAGCAAGAGTGGTGATGAAGGAGGAAGTTCAAGTTGCTCTGAAGGAATTGGCAAAAAACAAGGTTCCAGGAGTTGACAGCTAACCAATTGATTTATTTCAACAAGCAAACGCTGCCCTGGATGTGCTCACTAAGTTGCGCCAAGATATGTGGAGGATAGCCAGCTGGCCAACTGACTGGAAAAGATCAATATTTGTTCCCATTCCAAAGAAAGGTGACCCAACAGAGTGTGGAAATTATCGAACAATATCATTAACATCACACGCAAGTGAGATTCTGCTGAAAATTATCCAAAAACCTTTGGAACAGTATGTTAACAGAGAACTGCCAGATGTGCAGGCTGGATTTAGAAGAGGTCGTGGTACTAGGGATATTATAGTTAATGTTAGATGGATCTTGGCAGAAAACAGAGAATACCAGAAGAATGTCTATCTGTGCTTCATTGACTATGCAAAGGCTTTTGACTGTGTGGATCACAACAAGCTGTGGCGGCTGACACTGAGAAAAATTGGAATCTCAGAATACTTGATTGTGCTAATGCGAAACCTATACTTGGACCAAGAGGCAGTCATCAGAACAGAGCAAGGAGACACTACATGGTTCAAAATCAAGAAAGATGCCCGTCAGGATATATTTTGTCTCCATACCTTTTCAATCTGTATGCAGAATATATCATCTGAAACGCTGGGCTGTAGGAGGAGGAATGTGACATCAGGATTGGTGGAAGTCATCAACAACCTGCATTATGCAGATAACACAACCCTGAACCTGCTATGCATTGGACCTCCTAAATTTAGGACAACTATCATGTAAAGACTGAGGAAGATCTCAAAGTAATCCTGGGCCTATATATTCTGAAAAGATACTAAGACCTTTCCCTAGAACCAAAAGAAAACCCCCTAAAAATATCATTTTGAGTTTTGTCTTTTAGCTTTTTCTTTGAAGAATTAAAAACTTGTATGTTAAAATCTACAGATGTTATTTCAATTACAGCTTCCCTATATAACTCATTAAATTGGTCTATTATGTCCAGTGTAGATTGTATCTCCTTAGGTAACATCAAAGTCCAGAAGGCCTTTTGTTTGATAGCCTTCTTGACATCCTTCCTTCAACTTGTATACCAATGTTGTTATCCATTGTTTGGCACATGATTTACTCTTTGTTATACTATTAGACCCCTGTGTAAATGATTATTCATTTCCCCATTCCTTTCTAATTTTAGTCCTCAGGGGTAGAAGCATAACATATGTCTGTGTATTCCTGTAGCTCCTAGTGTGCTTATACTTTTTAAAAATTATTTTTGTCTAGTGTGTGTATTCTAGTAAAAGCATTCCCTGAATGAGATGATATGGATTAATACACAATGAAGAGATGGCCTAAAGATTTGAACTCCCCCATATTTCTACTCACTAAGCACTAAAATTCATGGATTTACACAGTGCTTTTAACTGTCCAAGTGACTTTACTTTGATAATTTTATTCAGTCCTCACTACAATTCTTGAGGCAAGCTGTGTCATGATTATTCCTATGTTACACAGATAGGAAATGGAATTTTAGCTTGGCTAATGAACTTGGCTAAAGCCCCATAGCTAGCTTATAAAACATTTCTCTAATTAAAAAGAAAAAAAAAACCTCACAAAGATTCTTACCACGGGGCTGATTAGCAGCATCATGATGGATTATGAAGAAGTTGGGATTGTTGACAGCTTAAGTTTGCTTGGCTTATGTTCGACACACTTGGTACCAGCAGCCAGGATTTAAAAGATGAATTGCATTGGGAAAGTCTGCTGTCAGAGACCTCTCCAATGTACTGAGGAGCAGCAATGTCACTCTGGAGACTAAGGTGTGCCTGAGATAGGTCATGGTCTTTGTAATTACTTGCTATGCATCAGAGAGCTGGAAATTGACTAGGGATGATAGAAGAGTTGTTGCCTTTGAGCTGTGGTACTGGAGAAGAGTATTGGATATACTATGGACTGCTAGGAGAACTTACAATTTTGTCCTGTAGAGGGTGAAGCCATGCTGCTCCTTGCAGGAAAGGATTTTGAAGTTCCGTCTGCCATATTTTGGAAATGTTGCAAGGTGGGATCATTCCTAGCGGAGGACATCATGCTTGGGAGGGTGGAGAGACAGCACAAGAGTGGAAGATCCTTGAATCGATGGATTGATTCCGTCACTGGGGTACTGAGGATAGGTATGTCAGAGTCAATAAGATTGGCAAGGCATAGAGCAGAGTTTAGGGTCGCTATGAGTCACAAGCAACTCAATGGCACATAACAACAAGGAAGGAAAGAAGGAAAGGAAAGGAAAGGAAAGGAAAGGAAAGGAAAGGAAAGGAAAGGAAAGGAAAGGAAAGGAAAGGAAAGGAAAGGAAAGGAAAGGAAAGGAAAGGACAGGGAAAAAAAGTAATACATGTTTACCATGTAAGACTAAGTTTCTGTTTCTTTAAATTTAATATTCTTTCTGATATATTGTCCTTGTCACTCCTCATCACATCTTAGGAAATAGCTTGTTTACAATAATTTTGCAGAGGTGTTTCTTGCTTAAAAACGATGATCTAGCACAATTTAATGGCAGTAAAGAAAGATGAAAAAATAAAATATATAATTCATTTTTACTTCAAAAGAAGATACTATCTTCGTGGAAACACATATGTGGAGAGTAGGGACAAGTTGTTATGGGGTGCATTTTAATATCTGATAAATGTATGTGGTGAGTTCAAAAACAAAAACAAAAAAATAGAACATTACTGCAGCTTTCTCCAGCTACTTGGTCAGCTTTTAAAGAATTGACTTTCAAAATTTCCATAATTTTGGCGAGCTCTAGTGGCCTAGTGGCAAGAAGCTGTACTGCAATCCCAAAATTCCCTTAATTTTTCCTCATTACAGATCTTGAAAGTATATAAGGTGAAATGTGACTATAAACTATTTCTTTATTTCCAGCCCAACTCTATGAATAGAATTGTCTTTTTTCTGAGCCTTAATCAATGTCTTACTGAGTTAAGTAGTGATAATCAACCAGATTTTTAATACTTTAACCCATTATACTTAATTGAGCTCTTTAAGTTACAGGAATAAATAGAAATGGATGAACTTTTAAATTTCTCAGCACTAAGTGGTGTTTACCTGACTCATTTCAATAAATCAATATTTCTATTTCCTCTCCACCCTACTCTCTTCCCCCCACCTCTCCCCCAACTAAAAAGAAAAAACAAAAACAACCAACCAAACAAAACCCAAACCCTCAACCTTGCATTTAAATATATAGTGGTGAAAACAAAAACAAACAACCAAATAAAACCCAAACCCTCAACCTTGCATTTAAATATATAATGGTGAATCATTTCTTGCTGGCAATAATTATATGAGAAAATTTAGACACTCATCAGAAGGTTTAATTTGAAGTAATAAACCTTCCAGCTAATCGTATATCGAAAGCTAACAGTCTCACTCTAATATTGATAATGTGGAAGCCTAAAATAACAGACTTAATGAAAGATAACCGTCATTCTAAGTTATTTCAATGTGTGCGTATAACATACAACTACCAGGGAAACTGTTCAGACTTAGAGAAAGAGAGTTACTTTTCTGCTTTGAATGTTAGGACACATCAGTCATCATAGTGGACTAACTCTGAAAAAAGTACAATTTGAGCTTTGTTAGATAATAGAACTTTAGCAGGCTGAGAATGATGGCATTCCAGGCAGAAGAGATAGCATACACTAAGTCAGCAAGGTGCCAAGAGCACAGGGGAATGGTAATGAGTTCTATATGACTCAGAAAATGAATTGAGAATGCAGAACTTCTCAGCCTCTCCACTTTTAGAAAGCTGCCTTAGGTATGTTACAGATTTGACTGCGGGAGCGGTCAAATAATAGGGACAATTAGAGATGGCTCGACTGGAGAATGGCATGAACGGTTCTGTGCTCTGTACTTAGTTCCTGGGACTATAGCACATGGTATGAAATATTGAAGATAGAAGTAAGAGGCAGTAAGAAAACTATTGCAATTATTCAAATAAGAGATGATTAGTCGAGTTACCCATGGTCATTAGAGTGGGCTTGAAAAATAGGTTCCAACTACATTGTGAAACCAACACTGCAGAAACTGCTAAGTAATGGTCTGTGAAATTTGAAGAGTTGTTGGATTTTGAAGATGACTAAATGAAGATAATTTCATTTCTTATGGACACAGAAGGTAAGTAGTTTTATGTTAGCCATAATGACTTAGAAGAATGTTCCAGAACTGTATAGAGACTTCCTAGGAACTGGCAACTGGGTAGTGATAATTAACATTATGAAAGAGCAGGACAAATAGTGGCAATAGAAGGGCTAAAACAATAATTAAATAAAAAACAACAAAAAAGTGAAAATAAGAATGATGAAAGTGAGATGGAGAAAGAAAATTAAGAGATGCTTGTATTTAAGGAACAGGTTGAAGAAAAGCAAAAAATAATAGATATTTGGTTTTTCAAGAGTTAAATTCATAAGCATTTAAGGAATACTGAAAATCAGGGAATGAAAAATAAATTGTTAAAAATTTGATGATAAAAGGTGAACAGATAATAGCAATGAAGAGACCACTTATAATTTTTAAAGTGCATTCTAGATAGAATTTTGAAAGTAAATGTTTGAATATTAAAGTTTGATACATACCATTTAGGAAGTTTATATTGAAGTTTAATTATTTTTGCCATATGTTCTACAGAGAAGTATTAGAAAGTGACACAGCAACATGACTTGAGCCTCGAGAAGACACAGGGCTACAGAATGGCTTTAGATTACACTTTGATTGCTTCTTCAATTTCATTGCATAATAGGAGAGGTAAGATGAGTGCAGAAGAGTAGGAGATGGGGGGAAAGGATGAGAATGAAAACGTATTCAACATTATACATGTTTTGTATGCTAGCATATTGTACTGAGGCCCAAGCATAAACTATCAGATTTAATACTAATAAGATCAAGATGGGAGTAAGAGCACATCTTAGGTGAAAATGATACTTCACGATTTTAGATCACTTTCTCAAAGATAATATTTAACAGAATGGTGGTGGTATGTAATGGATTTTCTATTTTCATCGAATCAGTAAATATTGATTCAATACTACTTATGATCCATCTACTTTTATGTGTGCTAGAGATACAGTAATTAATAAAATAGAAACCATCTTGGCTCTTACAATGTTTAGAGTTTTGAGAGAAAAACACCACAACAAAACACACCAATAAGTAGAAGCAATGCCTTTTTAAAAAAATATTGTTATTAATTTCAATGAACATCCACAGAGATTTTGGAGTTCCATTCATTCATTGTTGCACTTTTCTCCCCACCCCCACCCCCATTTCGTTCCTCTCCTTGAAAAGCAAAAGACAAACTCCTTCATTGGTATACAGTCCCCTCCTCCACCCCAAGTATACTCCACTCTGCAACCCTTATTTTGGACTCTTATGATAATCATGATGCCCTAAAGTATATTAATTTTAAACTATTCTCTCCATCTTGTAAAGTGAGCTCTGGTCATGGGATTTGTGGATAGGTGCACTATTAACTCAAAGGCCATGCCTCTCTGGCTGTGAATTTCACCAGCAATCCATCAGGAGAAAGATATTCAATCTCCTACTTTATAATTTACAACTTGGGAAAACTCAGTGGGGATCAGATTCAATGACAATAAGATGAGAGATGAGATGACAGTTTACAAAAAAAAGTTTTAAATTGAAGATGTGTGATTGAAATATGACATTAGAAGACAATAATTTCAAAGAATCACCCAATAAAAAAAGTATTTAGTTGACTTCGTCTGAGAATTGAGACATCACCCACAATACAACACATTCACTTTCAGATTTAATTTTCTCAGTTTCCTTTCTTTACCAGAAGCACATTCTCTGTACTTTATTCCTTTACAAATACTGTTTTTGTCCTCCTCTTCCCATGTGCTATTCTGATAAATTTTTGCTCATCTCTTCAGTTTCTATACTCATTTCCTGTGAAACTTTCTCCAACATCATGGCATATTTGGTAATGGGTCCTCTGAGTACTGCCAGTCTTCTGTGCAGACTCCAGGTTAAGAAACATCTTCAGGAAAGAGTATTAAATTTCCTTCTCTTAATTAGATTCTTGAAGTCAGAACTCTGCACTACCATCCCTGCAGACTATATCTAGCACACAGGAAGTACAGACAAATAGTATGATTTAAATGATTTTTGTTGTTGGTAGGTGCTTTCAAGTTGACTACAGCTCATATCAACCCTATGAACAACAGATTTGAACCCCTGTCCCTCTGTACTGTCGCTGACACAGGTGAGCCTTTGCTGCCATCATTGTGTTAATCTACCTGGTTGGAAGTCTTCCTCTTCTTCATCATCCCGGTTAAATGGCTGGATTTGCTAGAAACAAACTATCTCTATAATACCTTCCGTAGTGCAAATCTTTGCAAGGCAGCATTGTGAGAATAGTTTTCCATGTGTCATGACCCTCTAATTTTGTTATTGTTGTTGTTGTTTATTATCAACTTGGAGTCATCCATAGGAAACCCTCCAGTGGATTTTCAGAGGCAGTTAATTAATTGCACGGAGAGAAGATGGCCCATCTTTCTGCTGCAGCGCAGCTGGTGGCCTCAAACTGCATGCCTCCAAGTTTACAGCACAGCTTCTTGCCACTATGCCACCAGAGCTCCCCCTTCTAGCTTTAGGTTTCTTCATTACTCAGAAAAGATTTAAATGATATGGGATCAAGTCTTCAAGCAATTGCTTCTGCATCACCTAACTGAAGGTTTGAATGCTAAGTGGGAAAACTCAGAGTGATTTTTATAATCAAATAGTTTCCCTATAGGATTATACAGGCTTTGTTATTTTTTTTTAATTGAAGTCATTTCACAATTTTAGTTAAGTCATTTCCTTCATGCCTGAGTGGCTTGTAATAACTCTATTTAATATTCCCCAAATAGGAGTGTAAAACAGAAGTAAACAAATCTCCTGTTCTCCGGTTTGTGCTTCATTGAAAAATATGATGTTCTTCTATGTTACAAAGGGCCATAGATGATGGCTTTTTTTGTTTTTTGTTTTGTTTTGTTTTTTAAGTGGCACCTGGGAATATCACTTTGTAATTTTTAGTAACATGTTTTTAATTTTTAAGGTGGAGCACCCAGCCAAGTCCTAAGATCCTTCCATTTTATCTTCTGTGCTTGACCTTTCATTTCTCCTAGGGAGATAAGGCAAATGAAATGGAAAGATGTTTAGTTGTTGTTGATTGCCATCAAGTTGAGCACGACTCAGTGACTCTGTGAACATAAGACCTGAAGCCTTTCTATAACTGTTGTTTTTTTTTTCTCAAAATTCATATTTTTCAGAGTCATGTTGTTTAGGAAGTGGATACCACTCCTGCTTCCAAGCCTGTTTTAAACTGGGAACTCCAACCAAATACTGTCTACCTTGGGATAATGTTATGGAATTTGACACCACAAAGACACAGGGTTCAGCATCACAACAACCACAGGTTACTAAAGTACAGCAAATTGACAGAAGAGTGCTGTACTACTTGTAAAAATGGTCCTTCAAAATATAATAACAACCGACTTTTAAATATAAAGACCATCTTCAAGGTCTTGACTCCAAACAAGAGGCTTAAATAAAAAAAAAATAATAATATGTTCATGTTAATTATTGTTATGTGCCATTGAGTTACCTGTGACCCATAGTTACCCTGTGTACAGCACTTCTGAACTTTTCCTTGCCCTGAACCAGTCTCACTAATTCCAGCACAACAACCCTCTTTACCTTTATCCCAGTTACTGTATCAACCCATTTCATCCTGGGTCTTCCTCTCCTGTGCTGTACATCCACCTCCAAGCATGATGTCCTCCAAGGACCCATCTCTCCTAGCCATGTGATCAAAGTAAGTGAGGTAGACCTTCAAAATCCTAGCTCCAATGGTAAACTTGATTTCACCTTCTCTAAGACCAATTTGGTTTTTTAGAAGTCTATTGTATGTTCATGACTCTTCTCTAGCACCACAACTCAAAGACATCTATTCTTTTTTCTGACATCCTTAGTAGTTGTCCAGCTTTCTGAAGCATAACAAGTAATTATGAAGACCGTGGCCTGGATTAGGCTCACCTTAGTCTCTACACTGACTGTTGTTGTTGAGTGCCATTGAGTAGAGCATGACTCATAGCGATACTGTGAACAAAAGGTCTAAAGCCTTTCTGTAACTATCAACATTTATCAAAGTTCATAGAATTTCCAGAGTCATGTTGTTTAGGAAGCGGATGCCACTCCTACTTTCAACTAGACTGCCTAGAGATGGAAAAAAGAACCAAACCAACTTTGTTAAAAATTAATATTTAAGTAAAATTATACAAAGTAAATTGTCTTTTAAGAAAGAAAAACAACTTTTCTTCTCAAGTAAGAGAAATAAAGTTACAACTTTTAGAACAAGAAGAGAAGTAAAAGTTCAGAAATCTTAACCCAAAATTAGAAAATTTGACATTACATCCCATGCAACCTTTTTATTTATATCGAATACCTGCTCAAAAAGTTGATCTTGTAATTTACCTTTCCAGAGAATGTATACTCAAATTTGTTTCTAATTTTCTTTTACTTTTTATTTTGAAAGAAATTTATGGAGAAGTCCCAAGTATAAGAACCATACAAAGAACAATTAATACACTTTACCAAGATCTTTCTATGAACATCTTACTCTATTGTGTCAGCATACTTTCTGAACCATTTGGAGGTAAATTACACACTGTAAAGAATTTTTCTTTTACTTTTCAAAGAGAGGAACAAACTGGGGAGGGCGGGGGGCAGGGATAAAAGTGCAACAATGAATGAATGGAGATCCAAAGTCTGTAAATTTTCATTAAAATTAATAATAAAAATATAGTAAGGAAAAAATTTTTTAAAATCACAATAAAAAAATTAAAAATGAAAAACAAACAAACAAAAAAAAACAAGCAAGGGCTGCAAGGGGAGAGCCGTATCTGACCTTTCCTAACTCCCCAAGGAGAATTATCTTCATCAACCACATCTATAACACAAAACTAATTTCCGTGAAGTCAAACATGTCCCCATACTCCCACACATCTTTCTAGTAATTCCAACACTGATCTTTTTTCCCTCATTTTTTAAAAATAAAATCTTAATTGTAATTTTTTTATTTAAATAAAATTGTATCTTCATTGTGATTTTAAAGGACATTTAATACAGAGAAGTTAGGTTTTCATTCATTCAATATTGCATACTTTAACAGTTCATCATCTCTTCCCCTTGTCTCAGTTCACTTTTTAAAAATATTTATTCACTCTTGCGCCATTACCTCCCTTCCTCACCTTAGTCCTCTATGCAACTATATATCTCTTTTTTCTGGGCTGTTGTTGTACATATAATGCCTAATCATATATTCATTGTAGACAGTTCTTTCTTTCATCAGTTTCAATGCAATGGTCATTATCTATCCACTCTCATCCTTTTTTCCTCACAACTTCCCATGTCAGACTTGCTTTATAACAGTTGTGCTATGCAATACTTTTCCATTTGTGACTGAGATATTTCACCCTGCATGATGTAACTCCAGGGTAGTCTTATTTTGTGTAATGTTTTACCAGTTCATTGTTTTTCAGTTCTGTACAATATTCTGTTGTATAAATATGTCATAGTGTTTCTATCCATTCATTTAAAATAGCAAAGAGATGGAAGCACCTTGTGTCCTCCAATACTAATCTTATTGTTTTACTGGACCCAAAATCTATTTCATAGTTCACAGAGTACATTGACCCATACTTATAATTACAGTTTTGTTGTTGTTGTTGTTATGTGCCATTGAGTTGCTTGGGACTCATAGCAACCCTATGTATAAGAGCTCCAAACACTGTTCTATTCTGTGCCAACCTAACCATCTCAAACACACTCATTCCCACCACTCCAGTCACAGAATTGATCCATCTCATCGAAGGTCTTCCTCTCCTGAACCGCCCCTCCACTCTACCAAATATGATGTCTCTCCTTGAAACATGACCAACATTCCATAACAGGTTTGTTATGGAAGTCAAAATACTATAATTCAAGTTAATTGCATAATACAGTTTGTCAAGACAGCTTCCAAAGAGTGTGGCCTTTCAACCTTAATCTCACAACTTTAAGCCAATATTAAAAAGTTTTAAATAGAACCTGCCCCTCGTCCTTCAGGAAACTTGGGGGAAGGCTCCTAGCTCTGGTTTCATGAAGTAGCAGTCCCAAAGTTAGCTCTGTCTCAGGTCAGGTCTCTGGTTCTCTGCTGCTGCAGAAGCTGTTGTTCTCCTGTCAGTCTGGCTGGTGCAAGAACCTCTGGTTTCCAAGGGTGCACTCCATTGTCTACTTTATTTCATCTGGTGGGAAGATTTCCAAAAGCTTTTGCAGAAACCTCTCTGTTTGGTGGTGAGACTAGGCAATCCCCTTGTGGATAAATTAACATGCCCTATTCTCACACATTATCAGTCATGCACATGGCAAAGTCAATGGCTAGGAAAGTAATTTTGAACAATAAACCCTTAGTACCACATACACATTTTGAACATTTAACCCTCATGATATCAGTATGTTTCCTAAAAGTAAGAAGGTTTCTACTGTAATGATAGCACAGTTATCAATTGGAATATTTAACTTGGACACAATACTTATTCTCTAACAGATTGTGTGTAGTAAAGTTTTGACAATCAACCAAAAATGTTATCCTTTGTAGTGTTTTTCTCTCCTAATGCAATATCCAGTCTTGAGCTAGGTATTACTTTTAGCTGTCAAGCATCTCTTCTTTTGAAATTTCCATTGATTTTATTCTTTTCTCTTTTCACCTTGACATTTTAAAAGAACATCTCCAAAATTTCAAAAGAGAACACTTCAAGTTTGGGGGTATTTTATGTTTCTATATCTCTAGATTTCATATTTTCTATTGGTCACTGTAAATATAATTACTGCTTTTATTCTTTGGTAAGTAGTATACAAGGACCCTATTGACACAGTGGTTAAATGCTGAGCTGTTAACCAAGAGCTCCCATGTTAGAACACACCAACCAATCTATAAGAGAAAGATGATGCTACAGTCTTCAAAACCTTATGGGATGGCTCTCCCCATGTAGGTCACTATAAGTAGAGTTTTAACTGTCTGCAATAGGAATTGGAAGGAATAAGTGGATTTTAGATAGATTCCTGAAGTTCATCAAAATCTCCCATTCCACATTAGATTTTTACCCTAGATTTAGAAAACATTAATGATTCTTCCTTGATATAATTTTAACCAAAGAGGTGTAATTTTTCTATAGACAATGCTTTCTTTATTCATAATTTGGCAGTGACACTCAGAATTCTACTGCAACCAAAACCACAACCATCTATCTTCTTTCCTACATTCCTCAAAGTTTATCAACAATTTGTATTTTGCTATGAAACTGCCTTCATATCCATTAGCTCATATTATCTTCAAAGCATTGCATTTAAAAAAAAACCCAACAATCTTTATTTTAAAGAACTAACTCAATTTACTTTTGATTGAACTAATGGACAAACATATAGAATGGATAGACATTGCAAATTGTACTGAGCTAACCCCCTGGATGGTTAATTTATTGCTTTTGTGCTCCCTCTTGCTGAAATCCCTCTTGACAGTGTTGTTAGTCTGTTCTGTACATGACTCTTTGAGTTATCCTACCACTTAGTCATCCAAGTGCCACCTGTGCCATCTGTCACTTGATAATTAGGGCAGGATCTACATATGTATCTTGACAGATCCATCTCCATAACACCTTGATTCTTGATTCCAGTGAAAGGACATACTGGCAACTGGTTTAGAAATACACAGGTTGTTCTCTCTTTGGTAGCAGCTGCTTGGTAGATCCTGTAAAGACGTAGATGTTGTTGGCATTTGGGTGTTGAGTCACCTTCTGGAGAAATTGGCAATATTTTTCCAAGAGTGTTCATAAATACTTGCATACATGCCTGGTTTAAAAAAATACACTCACTTAGCTCTTAAACAAATGATGTTATTTGAGGTCTGGAAAATGTTTATTTTATATTTATTGGAATAGAGAAGAAAATAAATTAGAGTGGAAAAATAATAACAAAATTAAAATGGAATATGACATTTTGGGGGATTAGAAATTGATTTTTGGCACTGTGTACATGTACCAAATATTGTGAAATTGCCTTTACGATGTCAATTGAAAAATATTCACTCTTTAAAGTAACAGACGCTAATTAAAAAAAAAAAAATCAGAGTGAAAGCAATGCCAAAGACTAAGGTTTACTAGGTGTGTCTATAAGTGATTTTTTTAAAAAAATAATGAGTTGATTCTTACTCATAGGCATTACTGTATAATGAAGTACACCTTCTCTCTTTTTGACAGTTCTAAAGCTTGGAGATTAGGTATAGAAATATCAACTAGCTAGTAATAGGTATTCAGTGTTTAATAAATGGTGGTAACACTGTCACTGCATCATTCTACTTGTCATCGTTAGTTATCTTTATCATTATGTTAAACATTTACTCTAATTTGGGGCATAACTTTAGTAGATTTCTACTTCCTTTAATAGAGAGAAATTATACCCCTTAAGACAACTTCTACTTGCCTAACTTGAACTGACTCTGCAAGGTCTCAAGAAAAGTACATAATTTAATTACAGAAAGCTGTGTTTAAAACAGGTCATGGTACTAGAGACATTATCTCCAATGTCAGATAGATCTTGGCCGAAAGCAAAGAATATCACGGGAATGTCTGTGTTTTATTGACTACGTAAAGACACTGGACTGTGGATCACAACAAATTGTGGTTATCCGTGAGGAGAACGAGAATCCCAGAACACTTGATTGTGCTTAGGCGAAACCTGTGCTCAGACCTGGAAGCAGTTAACAGAATAGAGTAAGAAAACACTACAATGGTTCAAAATTAGGAAGGGAGTGTGCCAGTAATGTGTCCTGTCCCCATTCCTTTTCAATCTATATGTTGTTGTTGTTGTTATGTGCCATCGAGTCGTTTCCGACTCATAGCGACCCTATGCACAACAGCTCTAAACCCTGCTCTATCCTGCGCCAACCGCACCGCCTCTGACACACCCATCCCGATTACCCCAGTCACCGAATCAATCCATCTCATAGAGGGTCTTCCCCTCCTGCGCTATCCCTCCACCCTCCCAAGCATGATGTCCCTCTCCAAGGACCCGTCCCTCCTGGCAACATGTCCAAAGTATGTCAGACGAAGCCCCAGAATCCTTGCCTCCAAGGAGTAGCTTGGTTTAATCCTCTCCAAGATGGATCTGTTTGTTTTCCTGGCAGTCCAGGGTACATCCAGTACCCTTCTCCAGCACCACAGCTCAAAAGCATCCACTCTCCTTCTGTCCTCCCTAGTCATTGTCCAACTCTCTGATGCATAACAAGCGATTGCAAATACCATGACCTGTATCAGGCGCACCTTAGTCTCCAGAGAGATACTGTTGCTCCTGAGTACGTTTGAGAGGTCCCTAACGGCAGACTTTCCCATTGCGATACACTTTTTGATTTCCTGACTGCTGGTACCAAGAGTGTTGACTGTGGAGCCGAGCAAAGTGAAGCTGTGAACACTCTCAATCTCTTCGTCATCCATCCTGATGCTGCCAATTGATCCAGTGGCGAGAATCTTTGTCTTCTTGACGTTGAGCCTTAGTCTATACTGAAGGCTGCAGTCCTTGACCCTTCGCAGCAAGTGCATGAGGTCCTCCTCAGTTTCAGCAAGCAAGGTTGTGTCATCTGCATAACGGAGATTGTTGATAGATCTTCCACCAATCCTGATGCCACAATTCTCCTCATAGAGCCCAGCCTCTCGGATAATCTTCTCTGCATACATGTTGAAAAGGTATGGAGACAGGATGCATCCCTGGCGTACACCCTTCCCTATTTTGAACCATGCAGTGTTACCCTGCTCTGTTCTGACTACTGCCTCTTGGTCCAAGTATAGGTTTCGTATTAGCACAATTAAATGTTCTGGGATTCCCATTCTTCTCAGAGTCAGCCACAGTTTGTTATGATCCACACAGTCAAATGCCTTTGCATAATCAATGAAACACAGATAGACATTCTTCTGGTATTCTCTGCTTTCAGCTAAGATCCATCTAACATCAGCAACAATATCCCTAGTACCACGACCCCTTCTAAACCCAGCCTGGACTTCCGGCAGTTCTCTGCTGATGTGCTGTTCTAATCGTTATGTAGAACAGATTATATGGAAGGCTGGGCTTTATGGGGAGAAAGTTGGCTTCTCAATTAGAAAACGACTTGTCAACAACTTGCAGCTAATGCAACCTTGTTTGCTGAGACTTAGGAGGACCAGAAGTGCTTTATGAAGAAGGTCAATGATTGTAATCTTTAAAATGAATTGAAGCTCAATATCAAGAAGACAAAGATCCTAACCACTGGGCCAATTGGGAGCAACATGATAGATAGAGAAGAGATTGAAGTTGTTAGCAAGTTCAGCTTACTCTGCTCCACAATCGACACTCTTGCCACCAGCAGTGAGGAAATAAAAAGATGAATTGCACTGGGAGCACCTACTGTCAGGGACCTCTCCAGAGTAATGAAGATCAACGGTGTCAGTGTAGTGACTGAGATATGCCTGATCTAGGCTATGGTCTTCACAATTATTTGCTATGCATCAGAAGGCTGGAGGATGACTAAGGATGATAGAAGAAGAATTTGTTCCTTTGAATTGTGATGCTGAAGAAGAATATTGACCACTAAGAGGACAAGTCTGTCTTGAAGAGGGTGAAACCAGGCTTCTCCTTAGAAGCAACAATTTTGAAGCTCTGTCTCACATACTTTGGGCACATGACCAGGAGGGGCCAGTCCTTGCAGAAGGACATCATGCATGGAAGGATGGAGGGATAGCACAAGAGAGGAAGACCCCAGATGTGATGGATTAATAGAGGAGCCAGGATAATGGGAGTAGGTGTGTCAGAGTCAGTAAGACTGCTTCAGGACTGGGCGGAGTTCAAAGTTATTGTACATAGGGTAGCTATGAGTCACAGGCAATTTGATGACACAAAACAACAATTGTAGAAATATGATTAAATTCTATTTCCCTGTCATAGGGCCTTACAACATGAATTTATATTGTACACTGATGGGAGTTGTTTTAGCATATACAATTGGACCAGAATATTTCATGTACATTACACATCCTAAAGAGCATTGGTGGTATTGAGCTTCTACCATAAAGGTCAGTTATAAGAAAGTATCAGCCACTACTTGGAGAAAGATATGGAATCTGATTGCCTTAATTCTTATAACTTTGGGAATCCTATAGATAATATTACTCTATCCTATTAAGTCTGCTCTTAGGGACCTCTCTAAAGTACTCGAGAGCAACTGTGTCTCTCTGGAGAATAAGGTGTGCCTGATACAGGCCATGGTCTTTGCAATCACTTGTTATATACAATGATTAGGGAGGACAGAAGGAGAATTGATGCCTTTGAGCTGTGGTGCTGAAGAAGAGTACTGAATGTACCATGGACTGCCAAGAAAACAAACAGATTCATCCTGGAGAGGGTTAAACCAAGCTCTCCTTGGAGGTAAGGATTCTGGGGCTT
>NW_006399775.1:21631752-21653080 GCF_000299155.1 Elephantulus edwardii | reverse complement strand
AACAACATTAGGTATTAGGTTGCCATGAGTTGAAATGGCCTTAGTATCACCTGGAAATTATACATACTACCTCACTATTTTGAAAAAAGAAAAAAAAAACAAAAACAAACAACAAAACTGCATTCAGAGACTTATCCAAATTAGGAAGGAGAAATGATGTCAATTTAAGGAATAAGGTGCATTCTATTCAGGATATGATATTCTCAATAACTTCCAATGCATCTTAGACCTGGATAATGAATAAGTATATTAGAAAAGAATTGATACCTTAGAAGCAGAGTACTGAATATCCCATGAACTATCAAAAGAACAATCAGGTATGTCTTAGAGAAAGTATAACACTCCTTAGAGGTAAAAATGACAAAGTTTCTTATCATATACCTTAGGCATGTTGCTAGAGGAAGTTATTCCTTGGAGATGGACATTGTTCTTAGAAAGGTGGTGAAAGAGAAGACCCTAACCAGATTGATCAACCTAGTAACTATTGCAATGGGCTAGAATAAGGAGGGCACAAAATAGGACGGGTTACAGATATGTTGTTCACAGAGTCACTATGAGTCATAGTTGATGTGATGGCCCTTAATACCATCGCCACCTCATTGTAATCTTTATAACATTCTTACATATTAGAGTAAATGTACTAAAAATGAATATATAAGATACTTAAAATGCAAAGTTTGATTGTGATACTCCTTGAAAATGCATAGTCTAATAATGCATAGTATACAAGATTAAAAATAAAATATATTGAAGGGAAGAGATACCTGAAAAAATATGTTTAGACATATGTATAAATATTAAAAAATATGGAATAAAACATGGATTACAAAGTTAACTAGCAGACAAGAGGGGAGGAAACTGTGTATGAGTGAATGAATGAAAGCCCATCCTTTCTATAAACTTTCACTAAAATGACAATAAAAAATGAATTCATAATTTAGTATAAGTAATCCATAATTTAAGACAGGCTTCCATTCTGATTGCTATCTGGTACATTAGTTTGGACATAAATGGAATATTACATTAACTCAACTTTTTCTTTCAATATTTATTATTATCACCTTTTATTATAATTTCAAATCCAAGCTTTATTAGTGTTTTGAGGTTGGGATCAGAATTGCACATTAGTAAATTATGCACTGCAATATTGATGCAGTATATATTATTAATGAAACAATATATAATAGGACAAAAAATGTATTATTTCGATGGAATATAATTGAAATATTATATCATAAATCAGAGCCTACCTATGTAATAACTGACATGTCAAAACCAACTCAAATACAGTGGAAACTAGGAGAAAAAGAGGGTGTTGAAAGACCAAGCAAAAGGATTTTTCCCCCTAAGAATTGATGGTTTTGTTCCACATTTGGGGAATTGTATATTTACTTGAAGCATAAAAATATATAGTATAAATCAAACTGCACTTAGATAGACAGGTCGTCTCAGATTATATTTGTGACAAATCAGGATCGGAAAGACACTCAGCAATAATCTGTGTTATGCAGATGACAAAACCTTGCTTACTCTTTCACTTGTCATCTGTATTATGGATAGTGCTATCCTTAAATATCACACAAATATAGATAATATTACCAAGAAATATTACAGTGTTTGGAATATTTCTCTCCTTCATGTTTTAGTGAATCCTCCTAGTTTCATATCAATTTCTTCCTGATTTTCCTGAATAACAAAGAACAGCAGTTTTCAATTACTTGTTGTGGAGATACAGGACAACTTATTAACACGAGTCCTTGTTATTTGAAAGGCAAACAGGAGCAAATATCTATATGCAAAAGTACAATAATACTAACAAGTATTTCTATACTGCTTTAGAATTTACAGTGTGCAGTTTAGAATGTCAACTTGATTGATGCAGCTGTTGTAGTTAGGTGTCATAGATTTGGTTCTGATTCATAGTGACTGTGTGTGTAACAGAATAAAACATTGTCCAATCTTGTGTCCCCTTCACAGTCATTCATTTGAGTATGTTTTGACAAGCAGTGTATCATTTCATCTAATTGAAGACTTTCCTCTTTTATTGCTAACCCTCTGCTCTACCAAGCTGTCCTTCTACAAAGACTTCATAGTATGTCCAAAGTACATGAGACAAAAGTCTCAGCATCCTCATTTTTAAAGACCCTTCTGGCTATCCTTTCTCTAAAACAGATATGTTGGTTCTTTGGAAATTATTTGAATATTTAAGATTCTTTGCCATCATCATTAACAATCAAGTGTAAGCTGACTGATAATTTGGATTTAGTTAAGAATCAGCTGTGGGCTGGAAGCTTCTTTAAATCAATCAAGACCTGATGGGTGAGCCTTTGTGGTGAAAAGTTTTTTGTTGGGCCCTGATCAAGAGTCTCTAGTTTTGGAACTTTCTGTGTGAAGCAGTTGGATACTAGAGGGTAGGTTATTTTGATTTGAGAGTAGGGTGTATACTGTTTGATGTTTTTTTTATTTCATTAACAATCAAGTGTAAGTTGTTAAGTTGTGTTTGGCAAGTTAAGTGTAAGTTGTGTTTGGCAAGAACATTGTTCTAAGTGACACAGCACTTGTCTGTCAGTTTGATATACTGAGATAATTAGGGTTTGCTGTGATAATGAAAACTGCCATTGGTGTGTCAAATGCCATAGGCTGGGGTCTATGAGGAGAAATATGGGGTCAGGATTGGTGGAAGATCTATCAACAATCTGCGTTACGCAGATGACACAACCCTCCTTGCTGAAACTGAGGAGGACCTGAAGCACTTGCTTCAGAGGGTCAAGGACTGCAGCCTTCAATATGGATTGAAGCTAGATGTCAAGAAGACAAAGATTCTCACCACTGGACCAATAGGCAGCATCAGGATGGATGGTGGAGAGGTTGAGATTGTTCACAGCTTTAGTTTGCTTGGCTCCACAGTCAACACTCTTGGCACCAGTAACCAGGAAATTAAAAGACATATTGCCATGGGAAAGTCTGCTGTTAGGGACCTCTCCAAAATACTGAAGAGCAATGGTGTCTCTCTGAAGACTAAGGTGTATCTGATACAGGCCATGGTCTTTGCAATCACTTGTTATGCATCAGAGGATAGAAGGAGAATTGATGCCTTTGAGCTGTGGTGCTGGAGAAGAATATTGAGGGTACCATAGACTGCTAGGAAAACAAACAGATTCATCCTGAAGAGGGTTAAACCAGGTGGCTCCTTGGAGGCCAGGATTCTGAGGCTTTGTCTAACATACTTTAGACATGTTGTTAAGGAGGGACCGGTCCTTAGAGAGCGACATCATGCTTGGCAGGGTGGAGGGACACTGCTGGAG
This sequence comes from Elephantulus edwardii, assembly GCF_000299155.1. Taxonomy (NCBI): domain Eukaryota; kingdom Metazoa; phylum Chordata; class Mammalia; order Macroscelidea; family Macroscelididae; genus Elephantulus; species Elephantulus edwardii. Next base: position 21,649,775 of record NW_006399775.1, on the reverse strand, counting down.
GGGAAGACCCTCTATGAGGTAGATTGATTCAGGACTGGGATAATCTGGATGGGTGTATCGGAAACAGTGCAATTGGCACAGGATTGGAGCAGAGTTTAGGGCTGTTGTACATAGGGTTGCTATGAGTTGCAAGTGACTCAACAGCATGTAACAACAACAGCAACAACATTGTGTAAGCTTTATATGGAATGAGCACAAATATGAGTCTCTTCTAATTAGTAGGCTAGGGAGCTGTCATTCAAATTTTTTGGCATAGATTAACTAGCATTTCTCATGTTGAGCTGCTGAAACATGCCAATTTGTATTCTGTTCATTCTTATTTTTCCAAGATACTTGGTGCTGCCTTTACCACCATTGGTTCTTAAACACATGCTGTATACTGACATGGTTGAAATTCATTTTTTATTTAATAACATCCCTTTCTCCAAAACCAAAACCTACTTCTATCAAGTGAGTCCAACTAATAACAACCCAGCATTGGGGGTTCAAAACCGGTATATATTTACATAAGAATTGCCCATCTTTTATCCTCCAAGATACTAGTGAATTTGGACCATATATTTTATGTAAAGGGAGCACCAGTGGTGTTTTGGGTGAAGAGTATTATCAACTCAAAGACAAGTGTTTCTTGTCCACCAACAGCAAGATGGAATAAATACGAGAAATATGCTATTTGCAGTCTCTGACAATCTGTTGGAGGGTCAGCTATGAGTCACCTCCACCTGGACAGCAATGAACAATGAAAACTTTCAAGTTACATGTTAGCAGCCTGCCATGGTGATCCTTCATGGTGGTTTTCAGTGACTGCATTCTTTCCATCTTCTTTGATATTTCTTCATTTGTTTAATATTTTTCCATAGAATGTTCACCTATTAGAATTTGTTTCTTAAAGATTTTCTTTAGTTCATACAGCTTAAAAATATGATTGTATTATTTCCCTTTAATACAAAGTCTTTTCTCATTTAATTATGTTATTTTGTCTTCTCAAGTCATCTTTCAAATCTTCTATTCAGCTGCTTTGTTTTATCTTGTCTTCCATTCACTTAGCTACTTTTTAAATAGCAATTTTAAGTTTCTTCTAACATCTCCACGGTATTTTCTTTCTTTCCTATTTAATGACTTTTTTTTTTACTTTGTTGTTCTGCTTTTGGTCACTAACACTCATTACATCAAAGATATTTTTGACTTTATAAATTCAGATGATTTATTCAACTACTCAGCATTTGTTATTTTATTGTTTACTACTGTGTTGAAGGCAGTGAGGGGACATAGAAGAAAGAGTCTTCTGACGCTTATCAAATAACAAAGAGAAAAAGATAGTTGAGTTAGTTCCCTAGTTGTTGTTGTTGTTGTTATGTGCCGTCAAGTCGCTTGTAACTCATAGCGACCCTATGTACAACAGCCCTAAACCCTGTTCTATCCTGTGCCAGTCGCACTGCTTCTGACACACCCATTCCGATTACCCCAGTCACTGAATCAATCCACCTCATAGAGGGTCTTCCCCTTCTGTGCTGCCCTAATAATATACCACAAACTGACACTTCTAAAACTGGCGGGGAGGGGAGGGTATTTTAATGTGGTTTTCTGGAAGCTAGAGGTCTAGAATAAAAATGTTAAGGATTATTCTTTTTGGAATAATTATTCCAATGATTATTCCTATTAAAATAATTAGGCATAATCTATTTGATATTTCTCTTGTAACATCTAGTAGTTATCAAGAATTCCTGACATCTTTTGCCTTACACATATCCATTGCAGTAACTACCTCCATTATCATCTCTATCTCTCTCTTTCTCTCACTCTCTCTCTTTTGTACATGTGTCTAAATTTATGAAGACTGTTATTTGGGATTCAAGCTGACTTGAGTTGACTTCTTCTGAACTAATTACACCTATGATAGCCCTATTTCTTTCTTTTTTTTTTCTAAAACATCACATTTATAAGCTATTAGGATCAGGACTTCAACAAATCTTTTAACACAAGCTGCTAAACAAAACTTTGGCAAGTTGAAACCACCAGCTGCTCGACAGGCAAATGATATAGCAATGTTATTCTGTAAAGACTTCAGCCTTCAAAGCACTATGGCATGGTTCTCTGCCCTACATGATTAACATGAGTTAAAATTGCTTTAATGATAGTGGGTAACACAGTTCAAGTCACAACAGCAGGAATTTCAGTGGCTATATACTCATCTAATAAATTCTATAGGGGATATATGTTCAAAATCATACTGAAGTAGGAAAGAAGACATTCCTTGTTCCACTATAAGTGAAAAAAGATCAAGCAAAATCTCCCAGAAGATATCCTATCTTCAATGCAGCAGTTATCAACACCATGATTATTATCATTGTTTTTATAGGCACAATTACTATCATCATCATCATCATACTTTTTAGGACATTGTTTTTACTAAGTACTAAGTGGTTTAGTGGGTAGGAAGTTGTGCTGCCAACTTAGAGACAGGTGGTTCAAATCCACCAGCTGCTTTAAGGGGAAAACTTGAACAATATTCTCCCATGCAATTTACAGCCTCTGTTAGCTCTTTGGAGTTTCAGCTTTTGTAAGCTATGAGTCAGTTACAAATCAATAGCACATAAAGACAACACAAATGTAAGGCATATGTTAAACATTAACTCAAATAATCCTCCTCACATATTACTTCCCCCATTTTACTGATGAGGAAACACTGCATAGACAAGTAAAATAGCTTGCATTGTTATTAACACTAGGACTAGAATTCAAACTGGAGGTTTGCTCTAACATACATATTCTTTTTTAAAATTTTTTATTATTTTTGTGTGAGTGTACCATCAAATCAGATCTGACTGGTACAGGAGGACATTGTCCCTCCTTCCCCGGCAGAGCACCTGGTGGATTTGAACCGTGCGCCTCTGGGATTGTAGTTGCAACTCCTTACCACTAGGCCACCAGAGCTCCCCTCTAACATACATATTCTTAACCATTATGCCTTTACTACCTCAATACACTTTATTAAGATAGCTGATAACAAAAATCTTCTGAGATAGATACAGCAAATAAATGAATAGCTTCAATTTTACAGTTGAAGTCTCCAACCCTTGATGCTTATATAAAATATTTTTTTCCTGAATATTTAAGTAAAGAGTGAAGTTTAGGCTCAAGAGAAAAATTCTAACTCCAAGTATTATGCTTTTCTCTCACATTTTTCAGATCCTGTGATATAGGTAGGATAGGCAGATTATTAAGTCTACACACACATGCAGTCTTTTCATACATATGCATGCTGCAGAAACATCTTCCTTCATTTCACAGCAAATAAGTCTATAAACATTATTCCACACTTGTTTCAAAACCTTTCAAGTAGTAATAACACAGTCTGACTTTTATCTTTGATTCTATTTTCCTTTGAGAGTTATTTTATTTCCTCTGCTTTTCTTGATTTCTGAGAATGATTTTTTACATTATTAACTATACAACTTTTAGCATCTTTGAAGAAATTCCACTTAGTAATGATCTTTTCTTTCACCTTTTAGAGATTGAGGGAGAAAGTCATAAAACACTCTAAGTGAAGCTTGTCTTTATCTCAGAAAAATAGAATTTCTTATATTTCTTTGTTTCTTCCCTCATTGTTTCTGTTTATTCTTGTTTTCTATACTTCAAATGCTTACACTGTTTTTAAAATTCTTTTTCTTGTATCTGCCACCTTTGCTTTCATTTTTATCTTTCTCTCATTTTTTCACTCTTGTCATTTAACTATCTTTGTTCATTCTCTAGCTCTCTCCTCCTCTCTTCTCTATTAGAGTTTGAGAGAACGGTGTATTTCCACAGAAAATTTCATAATAAAGTTTCTGCATTTATAATTACAATATGACCAGATGTCATCATGTGAGAAGTTCTGTACTTTTTACTTGAATAAAATAGCTTATATATTTATCATATGAGCCCACTACTGTTTGATTCAGGGAATTGTTTCATTTCCTGTCCTTGTTTTGTTCATTTATAAAACAGAGATAATAATACCTTTCTCTCACCATGTAAGATAAAATATATAGTTTGCCTGGGATAGAGAGCTGTTCTTTTTAATTTCTAGAAAATATATTTAGAACAAAAACGTTTGGTCCAGACACAATGTTAGGTATCCTTCGGGGAGGAGGGGTGCGCACATGCGCACACTTGTCTCCATCAGTTGGCATGCCTTCCTTTTTCACCAGATTGTACAATTTCCATTGGCAGAGACCACATACCATTTTATTTTGTCCCAAATGCTCAGACTAGTGTAATTGTATGTAATATCTAGGATATTTATGGAATAAGTAAGATATTAGTTGATTATAGTCAAGAGAAAAGTTGGATGGATCAGTGATGCAAAGTTCATTTTCAGACTGGTTGAATGTTTTGTTTCTCACTTTCACCCATAAGGCAGCCTTTCTGTAATGCCAGCATCCAGTCAGATCCCTCTGTTGGCAGGAGAATGTTGGCAGCATTTTCATCTAAATTGGAGAGTAGAAGAAAGGACTGCTCGACCAGCTGCCACTGACACCTTAGAAAACTTGAATGTGAAGCCAATTATAGGTTTCCCGTGGTGTTTCCCAATACTCCTTTCAAGGCTATATTATTTTTCCCCTTATCAAGTGAACAAAAGCTTCATAAAAATAGCCCAGTTCTCTATGCATGCATGCAAAAATACAGGAGGCCATGCTTATGCATTCTCTTTTCAGAAGCATTATCTTTGAGGCACTGCTTCATACTCTTGACATGCTAATATTTCATAGGTTTCTGCCCTTCCCTAACTACTCTCCCTATACCTTTGTATCATGCAGACTTTTCCTTCCCCTGAGTTTCAACAAAGGAATGCTGGTAGTGCAGTACATAAAAGGCCCTCTGCTCCCAACCAAAATGATGATGATTCTAACCTATCAATCACTGCCTAGGAGAGAGAGATGTCAGTCTGCTTCCATAAAGATTTTTTCTTGTTCTAGTTGTTGTGTACCGTCAGGTTAGGGCCAATCCATATCCATAGGAAATTCAATGAGGACAGTTCTTTTCTCTCTGCTATGAAGTGTAATTGACCCAAGTTGTTGTTGTTGTTGTTGTTATATGCCATTGAGTCACGTACAATCTCATAGTAATCCTATCTGCTGTTCAACAGATCAGAACTTTGCCTTGTCTCATGTCTGGAAACTGCTATCATGATCACTGCCATGCTAAAGTCCATTGTTGAAATCACTGTCAATCTATCTCATTGAAGGTCTTTCTCTCTTTCACTGACCCTCAACCTTTCCCAGCATTTTTTACCAGTAAGATGGTAAAATTTTGTCTCACATTCTTTGGACAAGTAGTCATTGATTCAATAGAAACCGAGTTTGCTTGTTTGTTGGTTTACTTGAATAATCAGCTATACATGCTGTCTCACAGATCTCAATGGTTGCTCTCCTCACCATTTAATTTCTCTCACATATCTGCCAGCTATTAAATAATATGTGAACATTCTGTTGTTACCTGTGTATATAAAAAAGATCAGTATGCCAATCCTCACCTAACTTGTCCTTCTATATGCTTGGTGGGTGACTGAAGTAACAACTGATCCTCCATAGCAGACATATTATAATTATCTTGCATATTATTATCCTCCCGCTGATAAAGAAACTACTAAATGCAGAGGAAGTCAGGATGATGGAATTTAAAAGAGATAGCTTTCATTTCAGATTGTCTCAATACAAAATTGATGTCTTCTACAGTAAACTCTTATTGTTGAATATTCTCAAGTCAGAACCTACTCATAGGTCAAACTTCAGTGGGTTTTCAGAGGCAGTCAATCACATGGGAGGAGACTGCCATCCTTCTTCTGTGGTACAGCTAGTGGTTTTAAACTGTGTTTTGGGGATTACAGCACAGCTTCTTACCATTAGATTATTACAGGGGGTAAAAAAGAAGAAACTGACTTTCTAAAATAGTGATAGAATTACAAGATCTCTCGCCTACTATTTCAAGTACTACTCAAATACATTAAAGTCTTCTTTTTTGAGAAACATTATCCAGTTTCATTAAAATCATAATAAAAACTCTAGAAGAATTTTTAAAGGTAAATTCATTTTATTTCATTAAATTAGATAATATAGGAACTCTGGTGATCTAGTGCTGAGTAGTTGTGCGGCGAACACAAAGTCATATGGTGTGAATCCACCAGCTTCTCCAGAAGAGTAGGATGGGCAGTCTCTTCTCATGTGATTTACAACTTCAAAAAAACCAAAAACCTGTAGGATCGGTTCTGACTGAACTACACGTAACAAAAACATCATGGTGAAACACAGTGTTAATATAGTTTTAGAGACAGAAGACTTCTTTTGAAAAGTAGAGAGCTTCACAAATAGTTGTTGTTCAAGGGTCCCAGCAAATTGGAACCAAACCAAAACTTACCCTTCAACGAGTTTTCAGAGGTAGTAATAGCATGGGAGTAAAGTATGCATTCTTCTCTCATGGACCTGCTGATAGATATAACTGAGTGCCTTTGGAATTGCAGCACAGGTTCTTACCACTAGGCCACCAGAGTGCCCTAACGCTCAAGTAAGTACTAGAGTATTCTAAATTGCAGGATGACAGTAAAGAGTTGGTTACTGGAGGAGTAAACAAAGGCTACATGCTGACAGAGATGAGGTAGGTAGTATATTAAAAAAGGTTACAAAGAGTTTGATAATTGTACTCTTTCTTAATATTATCATTCTACATCTTAAACTCCTGGAACATGTTGACTAAGGCACTCTTCCTGGATCAAGCAGAACAAACCTTTTGACAAGCATCTTTTAATAAACAATTCCTCATCCAAACTAAAATTCTACTTACTGTTCTTTTAAAGTTGTAAGTAGTTAAACTGTTTTTAAAAAGCTGAATTGTCTCTTCAGAGCAGCAGAAGCAGAGTGTTTAGGCCCAACTATAGTTTGATTCAAATGAAGTTTAATTTTAGATCTAGGGCAGTCATTTCAGCCATGTCAATTGCCTTGATTTTTAGATTGGTTTATTTATATGATCCCATTTTGTTTTATTTTTGAGCAATGCCTCCTTTTGTTATTGCAGAAACAAAAATCTTACAAAGTATTGATATAATTCTGGAATAGTGTCATCCAAACCAATAGATGGAAAAAAGAAATTGACCCAGTACTTGAGAGTAATATTCTTCTGAGTACTTTTTATCAACAAAACACCATATAACTTCTATGCACGGTGTAGATAAGCAAACTAAGGTGTTTCAATGTTGTGGGTAAATAGAAGGTAGTTTAGAAGCTCAATCATATTTTCATTATCTTCTTTTTATAATTGCCTGGATTCAGAATTATGGCTAGAAGTTCTAGAGTCAGCATGATGTGGCACACAGGAAGATAAAAATATGTTATTATGAAGATTTATTTGGACTTGTTGGTTTTTGTTGAGGAGTTTTCCATTATAAAAGATTATTGAGGTACTGATTAAATTTCAGCAAACTTCTTTATTGTCCAAGATTGCTATAATTATCTTTGTTCAAAACACTATCAACTTTTGAAATGTAGTACTGAGAGTGCTTAATGAAAATAACTATCAAATATTCAAGTAGAATTTATGTGATGCAAAAAGTACTTATAAGTATTTCTATCTCCATGTAACCTGAAATGAGTAGTAGCATGCGAAATAAGGAGAGAAGCCATCAGGTTACCAGATAGGTCTTCTTACAGTTAAAAATGTAAATGATTACCAAGATAAAGTTTTCTTTAACCTTTCAAATACAGAGTTTCTATGTTGTTGCTATAGTTGTTGATTGCCATCGAGTTGAGCATGACTCATAGGCACCCTATAAACAAAAGACCTGAAGATTTTTTAGAACTATCATTTCTAAATGTTCAGAGTTTCCAGAGGCATGTTGTTTAGGAAGTGGATGCCACTCCTGCTTCCGACAGTTTCTATATGGAATTTAAAAAAAAATCTGGAAGTTAATAGCATGATTTAGTGAATGTACTTAACATCACAGAATTGTATACTTAAAAATTGCAAACTTTGTCATACATATTTCCCATAATAGAAATAGTGGTACAAATTTGGAAATAGATTAAATGTATGGATTTGGAAATCATAGATTTAGACTTGGAAAACAGGTAAAATTCTCATTTTCCCCCTCCCTAACTGGTAATCTTAAATCTACTCTATATCTTAGATTTTACTTTTTCAAAGTACATTTCTCAGTGGTATATTTTTTCAGTCTTAAAATGTGCTAAGTTTTAGTTGTAGTGATTGTTTAGCCTCTAGATTAGTACTTAATACACTGAAGCAATCTAAGATAGTTGTAGCTAATATATTTTTATTTTTCTGCCAAATTCATACTGACCATGGTTGAGAGATTATTATAAATCAACAGGGGGTTTTATTTCATTTTAGTATTCAAAATCTATTACCTTTTATGAAAAGTGCTTCCCTTCCTGAAATGGAGTTATAATAAAATTCAGATTAGTACATGCATATAAATTACTGAACATCACAATAAAGTAAAAATATACTTTGTATTTTCATCTAAGATATTAACCTATAGAAATCTCTACATATTAAGATTTGTATTAAAATATTTATCAGATTTCTTCTTTGTAAGATCAAACTAAATTATTTCCCACATCTATTATCAACTAATAAAATAAATTGTAATATCTTAAAATACAATACTATTTTGCCATGAAAACATGTATTTATTTACACAAATCACAGATAAATATAAAAAATATGATGTTAGAAGGAACTGTGATGGCATACAGGGTAAGGAGTTGTGCTGCCAATTCAATTATGGGCAGTTCAAATCCACCAGCTTCTTCATGGGAGAAAAATTAATAGGCAGTTCCCATGCAATTGTATAACCTCTAAATCTCACTGGAGGGTCAGCTTTGAATTGGTCCCAACCTGACAGTATGTAAAAAGAGTCAAAAAGATAAAAAAATAAAAGCAAACTTTATTATTCTATTTATATGAAGTTCTAGACAAAACTAAACAAACAAGTCAACAAAAACACTAAACCAAAAAACCTCATCTTATACTTTCAGAAATTAGTTATGTGGTTGCCTAAAGCCAGGCAAAGGGGGAGATGATATTGAATGCAAAGGAACATTAGAGAAGGTTACGTATTATGGAAGTAGATGAAAATGTTCTTTATTTTTACTATTGTCACATAACTATATACGTATATTTCACACAATGGAATACTATACAGCACTCAAAAGCAATGATTCTGAAAAGTACTACGTAAGTTGGGAGAGACTGGAGAAAATTATGCTGAATGAACTAACTCAGTCTCGTAAGAACAAATACTACATAAGACCATTATCATGAAAATAGAAATATAACTAGTAAAACATACATGGGAACCCAAGGTGGAAGCAGAGGGTTGAGGACGAATAGGGGAAAAACCACAAAGTAGCACAGTTCGCTGAGTGGAGGGAGGCGAGAAGGAAATGGGAAAGGTCTGGGTGAGAAGATAGGGCAAAAATGAGCAAGGTCCAATGATGATTAATTTTATAAAACATAATCCATGAGAATGATTCTATGAAACACAATATGCATGAGGAATAGTGTGAAACAATGTATATGAATATTTAAGCAAAGTGATAAAAATGTATTAATAAACTTGAAATTGGTGAATGCTATTACATGCAAGTAAACTTCAATAAATTTATATAAAGTGTAGAGCAAAGAATAAAGCAAAAGATTATGGAAAAACTAAACTGATTTTCAATTAAATTCAAAGTACAATTTTTTTTTTTATAAAATCATTATTATAGAATGAGTATAATGATCCAAGAAGGGTGGGGGAGGTGGAAGCAGAGGGATGATGATGATGTGCAGGGGGAGGTGGGATTTAATCACAGGGTTGTACAATTTGGTATTTGCTCTTAAAAAATGTATTTGTACTTTGTAAATAAGCAAGAGGAAAAATTTTAAAAAACCCACCAACAACACAATGTTGTTGTTGTTGTTATGTGCCGTCGAGTCGTTTCCGACTCATAGCGACCTTATGCACAACAGCCCTAAACCCTGCTCTATCCTGCGCCAACCGCACTGCCTCTGACACACCCATCCCGGTTAACCCAGTCACCGAATCAATCCATCTCATAGAGGGTCTTCCCCTCCTGCGCTGTCCCTCCACCCTCCCAAGCACGATGTCCCTCTCCAAGGACGCGTCCCTCCTGGCAACATGTCCATAATATGTCAGACGAAGCCCCAGAATCCTTGCCTCCAAGGAGTAGCTTGGTTTAATCCTCTCCAAGATGAATCTGATTGTTTTCCTGGCAGTCCATGGTACATTCAGTACTCTTCTCCAGCACCACAACTCAAAAGCATCCACTCTCCTTCTGTCCTCCCTAGTCATTGTCCAACTCTCTGATGCATAACAAGCGACTGCAAAAACCATGGCCTGTATCAGGCGCACCTTAGTCTCCAGAGAGATACTGTTGCTCCTGAGTACTTTAGAGAGGTCCCTAACGGCAGACTTTCCCATCGAGATATGCTTTTTGATTTCCTGACTGCTGGTGCCAAGAGTGTTGACTGTGGAGCCGAGCAAACTAAAGCTGTGAACACTCTCAATCTCTTCGTCATCCATCCTGATGCTGTCAATTGGTCCAGTGGTGAGAATCTTTGTCTTCTTGATGTTGAGCCTCAGTCCATACTGAAGGCTGCAGTCCTTGGCCCTTCGCAGCAAGTGCATGAGGTCCTCCTCAGTTTCAGCAAGCAGGGTTGTGTCATCTGCATAATAGAAAAAAAATTTAGCAGGAATTTTAGCAAATGTTTACAGAAAAGTAGATTTTCAATCATTCACTGTTGCTTATTTTACCCCCTCCCTCCATTCCCTCAGTCCAGTTCACTTTTCCCCTTTTAGTTCGCTTTAAAAAAAGATTCATTCATTATTGTACAATTACTTTCTTCACCACCACCCCACCCCTCATATTCTTTGCAATGATATATCTCTCATTCTGGGCTGTTGTCATATGTATAATGCCTAATCACATATCCCCTTTAAGTAGCTCATTCATTTATCTGTTCCAATTCAATAGTCATTATCTGCCCATTCTTACCTTATTCTCCTCCCAGCCTTCCATGTTAGACCAACTTTATAACAGTGGTGCTATGCAGTACTTGTCCTTTTGTGATTGAAATATTGCACTTAGCATGATGTCCTCCAGGGTCCCCATATTGTGTAATGATTTACAAATTCATTATTTTTCAGTGCTGCCTAGTATCACATTGAATCAATATACCATAGTTTTTCTATTCATTCGTTTGTTGATTGGTACTTGGTTTGCTTTCATCTCTTTTCTATTGTAAATAATTCAGCAATAAACGTACGTGCATATCTGGATGGTGGTTCTGATTTCTTTAGGGGATATTCCCATTAGTGGTATTGCTGGGTCAAATGGTATTTTTACTTCAATTTTTTGAGAACGCACTAAACCACCTTCCATAGTGGTTGTACCATTTTACACTCCCACCAGCAATGAATAAGGAAGGGTTTAATTCTCTCCAGAACCTCAGCAGCATTTATTGATTGCTGATATGTTAAATTCAGAGTATATTATTCTCTATTTTTCTCATGATCAAATTTTTTTTAAATTACTGGATGTGATTAAAAGAATCTATTTTCTAAGAGTAAAATTTCATCCATAACTAGTTTTCTAAATACTAGTTATTATTACTAATTTATTGTGTGGAAATTAAAGTTTAGGAGGTCATATTATTCAAAATCAAGAGTTGATCTTCAGTCACAGATAATCTCATTTCACACCTTGCAACTCTTCTAGTGCATTTTACTTAAGTGAAAATAACAGGGAATAAAGAGGTTTTTTGTTTGTGGGTTTTTTGTTTTCTTAACAATTCCAAATATGATTGCAAAGTAACTGGAGAAATTATATATTCAACCCAGTACTTGATACCTAAAGTTAGTTGCTCCTCAGATAGTATTTACTTTGGTAGTATTTGTGAAGGGAACTCGTAGCCTAGTGGCAAGAAGGTGTGCTGCAATCCTGAAGGCATACCATTCAAATCCACCATCTGCTCTGAAGGACATTCTCCTCCTGTGGGATTAAATGTCTCTTTGTGAAGCAATGAATGACGTTGGCAAAAGATTTCTTCTCTTCTTTCTAATGAAACAGCTAAATGTCATTTCCCATAGTCCTTTTATGTTAAATTGGTTATATGAGTTGCAAGTAATAAATTCCATGTATTATTCATGCATAAGCCTTCCAATGGGAGGATGTCAAAGTTATCATTCAGGAAGAGTGGGTCATTACAAAGACAGAAGAGAAAGAAAAGACCAAAACGGATGTCAGAAGAAACTCTGAAGATTACACTGGAGTGTAGAGAAGCCAAAGCACAAGGAAGAATTCAAGATACTAAAGAGCTGAACAGAAGATTCCAAAAGGCTGCTCGGAATGACAAAGCAAAATACTACAATGAAATTTGCGAGGAGCTAGAGTCAGAAAATCAAAAGGGCCGAACTCGCTCAGCATTTCTTAAGCTCAAGGAACTGAAGAACAGATTCAAACCTAGAGTTGCTGTAATCAAGGATGCTTTGGGCAGAATATTAAATGATCCAGGAAGTATTAAAAGAAGATGGAAGGAATATACAGAGTCATTATATAGAAAGGAATTGGCAGATACAGAGGAATTTAAAGAAATAACATATGAGCAAGAGCCTATGGTGATGAAGGAAGAAGTTCAAGCTGCTTTGAAGGAAATAGCAAAAAATAAGGCCCCAGGAATAGATGGTATACCAATTGAAGTATTTCAGATAACAGATGTTGCCCTGGATGTGCTCACCAAGTTGTGCCAAGAAATCTGGAGAACAACCACTTGGCCAATTGACTGGAAGAGATCTATATTTGTTCCCATTCCAAAGAAAGGTGACCCAACTGAGTGTGGAAACTACAGAATAGTGTCATTGATTTCACCTGCAAGCAAGATTCTACTGAAGATCATCCAAAAACGATTAGAACAGCACATCAGCAGAGAACTGCCGGAAGTCCAGGCTGGGTTTAGAAGGGGTCGTGGTACTAGGGATATCATTGCTGATGTTAGATGGATCTTGGCTGAAAGCAAGGACTACCAGAAGAATGTCTATCTGTGTTTCATTGATTATGCAAAGGCATTTGACTGTGTGGATCATAACAAACTGTGGCTGACTCTGAGAAGAATGGGAATCCCAGAACATTTAATTGTGCTAATGCGAAACCTGTACTTGGATCAAGAGGCAGTAGTCAGAACAGAACAGGGCAACACTGCATGGTTCAAAATTGGGAAGGGTGTACGCCAGGGATGCATCCTGTCTCCATACCTTTTCAACATGTATGCAGAGCAGATTATCCGAGAAGCTGGGCTCTATGAGGAGAATTGTGGCATCAGGATTGGTGGAAGATCTATTAACAATCTGTGTTATGCAGATGACACAACCCTGCTTGCTGAAACTGAGGAGGACCTCATGCACTTGCTGTGAAGGGTCAAAGACTGCAGCCTTCAGTATGGACTAGGGCTCAATGTCAAGAAGACAAAGATTCTCACCACTGGACCAATTGGCAGCGTCAGGATGGATGACGAAGAGATTGAGAGTGTTCACAGCTTCAGTTTGCTCGGGTCCACAGTCAACACTCTTGGCACCAGCAGTCAGGAAATCAAAAAGCGTATCGCGATGGGAAAGTCTGGTGTTAGGGACCTCTCAAAGGTACTCAGGAGCAACAGTGTCTCTATAGAGACTAACGTGCGCCTGATACAGGCCATGGTATTTGCAATCGCTTGTTATGCATCAGAGAGTTGGACAATGACTAGGGAGGACAGAAGGAGAGTGGATGCTTTTGAGCTGTGGTGCTGGAGAAGGGTACTGAATGTACCATGGACTGCCAGGAAAACAAACAAATTCATCTTGGAGAGGATTAAACCAAGCTACTCCTTGGAGGCAAGGATTCTGGGACTTCGTCTGACATACTTTGGACATGTTGCCAGGAGGGACGTGTCCTTGGAGAGGGACATCATGCTTGGGAGGGTGGAGGGACAGCGCAGGAGGGGAAGACCCTCTATGAGATGGATTGATTCGGTGACTGGGTGAATAGGATGGGTGTGTCAGAGGCAGTGCGGTTGGCGCAGGATAGAGCAGGGTTTAGGGCTGTTGTGCATAGGGTCGCTATAAGTCGGAAACGACTCGACGGCACATAACAACAACAACAAAGCCTTCCACAAGTTTCTCTGTTACTTTTATCCTTCTCAATGGGAAAGAAGATGGCTCTACGACATATTATGGGAGCTGTATTGATCTGTTAAACCTGCAATAGTCTTGTACCTGAATTATTGTGTGAAAGAAAACTTCTCCATCAAACATACACTCATACACACACACACTCCCAATACACATATAAACACATACACACAAATACATACACAGAGAGGCACGACCACTAATTTTCTTCTACCAAACCAGCAACATTATAATGTTATGATATGCCATTGAGTCAGAACCAACTCATAGCTGATCCTCCAGTCAGTTTTCAGAGGCTATAAAATGCACAGGAGGAGACTGCCCATCTTTTTACACAGAACAGCTAGTTGATTCAAACCTCATGCTTTTGGGTTGGCAGGTCAGCTCTATACAGCTAAGCCACTGTCATATCACCCGGAAACAAACTTCTGTTGTGTTGAATGGTTAACAACATTCTCAAGTCAACATAATAAAACTCATCTAGGTTTTTAGAGTAGGACAGAGAAACTCCACGACCTGGCTTCAGGGTACACTGAGTATTTCTGTCTTGTTCTTTTCACTAAATTCACACCAAAGCTCATATTATATTCCCTCAAAATAGTATCAATTCTAGGCATCCCACCTATCATAAAGAAAGTAGTTTGTGCTAAAGTTTACAAAGAGTAAACTCCTTCTGTTGAAGGCATCAGCCCTAGGTACGGTTTTCTTTCCAGCTTTATACAAGGGAAACTAGCTCAATGAAAAGTAGAAAAGATATTTATTCCGTCTTCAATGAAGTATTTAACTCCTAGAAAAATTAGATCAATTATATGTCTATTAAATTGGCCACTCCTAGTGGTAATCCTCACAAGAAGGTTGGTGTAGAGAACACTGCATTTCATTTAGACAATACTCACCTCACCAAGATTCAATTTTTCTTTTCTTGGACACTGTCCAGATATGCACTGCCAACATTGGTTTTCCTCTCTGCATTTTTCTGAACTGCCATTGCTGACAACCTATTTTCTCTTGATGTATTTCCTCCCCTTTTACCTTAGCTAATAGCAATGAGTCAAGTCTTGTTCTGACTTGGGAGCTATTCATTCTCTTTAAGTCAACTATTCATATTTCTAAACTCATCTATTATATGTTGATTTTATCAGTCAAACAGTCAGTGTTCTCTTGAGACACAAAAGGCATTATTCAGCCAATGATTCATTCTAGCTTACCAATATATACATAAAAGGAAAAACTAACAGCTAAAAACCCCAAAAAGTCCTTTATTCACAGCTTGTTGCAGATGTGATCAGATAAATGACTTGCTTATTCTATCTTTTTTAGAGAATTTGGAGCAGCAGACAGCCATTTAGATCTAAGTTCAAATTCTTGTCTAAAAACATATTGGAAATGTGCAATTTGCATAGGTTTGTTTTATCTCTCACTTATAAAGTAAGAAAATGAATACCATATGATTTTGATAATTATTAAATGTGTTCATTTCCTTTCAATGCAACAGAAAATAGCACTAGGTCTCCCCATCATTTGTAATGTAGTGTAATGTTGATGCATTACATTCTTTATTGATGGTAGTTATATGCAATTTAAGACTTCTAAGATATGTTTAATGAAAAGCTCTCTTAAAGCCTATTGTAAACTTGAGGGTTTGATTGACTTCTTTTAGGTTCCATATATATAAAACAAATATGAGGGCAAAGTAGAGTTCTGAACTTGAAAGTATTTTCAGATTGTGAGTGATGCTAGTATCATATGAAATATGGCTTGGTCAATGTCCAAAAACACAAATACAGCCAATCATTTTCTTATTTGTCATATTTAATTCTGAGCTTTTCTATTTTATTCCAAGAATTAAAGGAAGAGATAGTTTAAGGAAGAGAGAGCTTTTAGAATGAATAATTTATCCCTAAAAGGAGATAGAATTAGTAATTTTAAAACTCATTGATGAAAACACAATAAAATATATAGAAACTTTCAATCTGGTAAGCATGTAAGTAGAAGGTAAAATCAAAGATATCTTAGTTTAAAAGTAGAATATAAACCTTGAAGCAAGATTAGACTGGGACTTACTAGCTGTGTGACCTTGTGAAAGTGACTTAACCACTTTGAGCACTGGTTTTATTATCAATAAGGCAGGTCATAATGTCTGCCACAGAAGAGTTGTTAATAGAAATAGAAGTACCTGCAAAGCACTTCGACAGTCTCTGACACACAGTAGACAGTAAAATATGATGGTGGTTGTTAACATTTTAATATAAAATCCCCATACTGACTTGTATCATTCATAAAACCACTACCTCTAGAATCCTTTTGTATAAAATCTTGGTAAGGTACCTATTCTTTGGTGTTTTGGTGGGCATCAAAAAGATAATGTAAGTACAATGGTTTTAAGATCAGTGTCTGGCCTACAAACAGAAATGATTTTTGCATTCTTAATGCTACTATTAATACATCTTCAATGTTAAAAGTCATAATTTTAACTCTGGATTAAATAAAAACAAAAGACATATGAAGGATTTTCCCATATTGGACCAATTTATAGTTGACTGGCCTTGAAAACAAAAAATAGGTTTCTCTTACTACATTTCTCAATGAATATTTGAAAAGTGTCCACTTAATAATCTTATTGCATTTCCTTATGACAATTAATCAGTCTGAGTGTCTTCCCCTTTCTTTAAATATCAGTGCAAATATAACTTAGACTACACTCTGACCCACTTAAATATTTTTACTATTCTAAACTTCTGCATTTTATATCAGTAACCATTTGTTTTTCATTAGGGTTTGCATCTTCTCTAATGTCTTACCTCCTACTAATCAGAATTTTTGTTTTGTTTTCTGGAGACTCTATTCAATATTCTCCATGTGGTCTTATGGATACCCTTAGGGTATGCTATCACAAATACATTAGCAGTAAAACAATTTTATTTCCTTTGGTATCTAATATATGTTCTATTCCCCACAACTTTTTAAAAAAATTGATATAATAATAAATTAAAGGGATAGAATATGCTTTATTTGTATAAGACTCAGATAATACCTGAGTCTTAGTACATTAATTACTGTAAGAGACCAAGTTAGCAAATGAAAGTTAGGAAAAGAAATTTCCGTTTCCTAGTCTATGGTGATGAAGGAGGAAGTTCAAGTTGCTATGAAGGAATTGGCAAAAAACAAGGCTCCCGGAGTTGATGTTACATCGATTGATTTATTTTAACAAACAGATGCTGCCCAGGATGTGCTCACTAGGTTGTGCCAGGAAATCTGGAGGACAGCCAGCTGGCCAACTGACTGGAAGAGATTAATATTTGTTCCCATTTCATAGAAAGGTGACCCAACAGAGTGGGGAAATTGTCAAACAATATCACTGGTATCACATGCAAGCAAGATTCTGCTGACAATTATCCAAAAACGTTTGGAACAATATGGTAACAGAGAACTGCAAGATGCGCAGGCTGGATTTAGAAGAGGTCATGGTACTATGGATATTATAGTTAATGTTAGATAGATCTTAGCAGAAAGCAAAGAATACCAAAAGAATGTCTATCTGTGTTTCATTGACTAGGCAAAGGCTTTTGACTGTGTGGATCTCAACAAGCTATGGCTGACTCTGAGAAGAATGGGAATCCCAGAACATTTGATTGTATTAATGTGAAACCTCTTCACCATCCATCCTGGTGTGGCCAATTGGTCCAGTGGTGAGAATCTTTTTCTTCTTGACATTGAGCCTCAATCCATATTGTAGGCTGCAGTCCTTGACCCTCTGCAGCAGGTGCTTCAGGTCCTCTTCAGTTTCAGCAAGCAGGGCTGT
>NW_006399775.1:21627687-21630432 GCF_000299155.1 Elephantulus edwardii | reverse complement strand
TGGCAGCATCAGTATGGATGGTGAAGAGATTGAGATAGTTAACAGTTTTAGTTTGCTTGGCTCCACAGTCAACACTCTTGGTAACAGCAGCCAGGGAATCAGAAGATGAATTTTATTGGGAAAGTCAACTGTGAGGGACCTCTCAAGAGTACTGAAGTGCAACGACTTCAGGCTGGAGACTAAGGTGCGCCTGATCCAGTCTATAGTCTTGACAGTTACGTGCTATGCGTCAGAGAGTTGGATAGTGAATAGGGATGATAGAAAAAGAATTGATGCCTTTGAGTTGTGGTGCTGGAGAAGAGTGTTGAATATACCATGGATTGCTAGGAGAACAAACAGGTTTATCTTGGAGAGGGTGAAGCCAGAATGTTCCCAGGAGTCAAGGATTCTGAAGCTTTGTCTGACATACTTTGAGCATGCTGTAAGGAGGGACTGGTCCTTGGAGAGGGACATCATGTTTGGGAGAGTGGAGGGACGGCACAGGAGACGAATACCCTCGATGAGATGGATTGATTCTGTGAGTGGAGTGGTGGGAATGAATGTGTTTGAGACAGCGAGGTTGGCACAGGATAGAATGGAATTTAGGGCTCTTATACATAGGGTTGCTGTGAGTTGCAAACGACTCAATGGCACATAACAACAACAAGTAAGTACAGTAACTTCACTCAGTTATCATTTGATTTTTGCACATTTTCAATGATTAATTACCATATTTGTTATTTTTAGACCTACAGTATATAAACAAAGCTAAAAGACCATGACATCTATAGCAAAATTTTAAAAATTAAACAAGTAGGTGATGTTAAACATTACTATTGGAAATTATGAAATAAAGTATATGAACTGAAAATTCACTCGAGTACATTCTGAAAAATATGAAAGCAAGCAGTGGCTATCTTTCCAGAGAAAAAAGATGCTAGACACAAACTGAACTGTGATGTCCCTTTAGATCTCCCTAGAAAGGGCTTCATATATGACCTCTTCAAGACTTGAGGTTTCCTTCATTATGAGAATTCTTAGATGTTAAAAATCAATGTCCCCTCCAACAAGAAATTAATAGGGAAGGACACGTGCTATTATTTTTCTACAGAGTCAAAATAAATAAACTACACTCTATGGGACTTTTCTCATTGTGTTCCTTGTCGAGGATAGTGTCTAATGATAATCTGTATACAAACCTGTTCATCATCTATTCATTCATTTATATACATATTCTGCCACTATACAGGTAATGAAAATCTGTTGTATGCCAGCCATTATAGGTTATGGAAATGTACAGATAAAAAAAAGTATAATCCTCAAAAATGTAGATTCTTATTTACACCAGGCAAAATACATATACACATACATATACATATACATATACATATACATATACATATACATATACATATACATATACATATACATATACATATACATATACATATACATATACATATACATATACATATACATATACATATACACACACATTTCCAAATGATAAGCAATAAAACATAAAAAAATTCAAGTGTAAGCAACAAAAGATTCTGGAAATTTGTATGAAGGAGTTCTGGTGACATAGTTGTGAAAAGTTAGACTACAATCTGAAAGGCATACAGTTCAAATCTATCAGCTACTGATGGGGAAAGGAAGGACAATCTCCTTCTGTGTGATTTACTGTCTCTGAAAACCTGCTGGCGAGTCAGCTATGGATCAGTTTCTACTTGATGATTCTCAACAATAACAAGTGATAAATGAGTCTGGAAATATGCAGATAAAAGTGATTTAAAATAATTCTTGTACCATTTTACAGTTGCACCAATAATGTACAAGAGTTTCTATCTTGCCAAATCCTCTCCTACATTTATTATTTGCTGTCTTGTTAAACTTTGCTACCGCTACTGGTGTGAGGGTATCTCATTGCGGTTTTCACTTGCATCTCTCTTATTGCCAGTGATTTTGAGCATTTCTTCATGTTGATCATTAGATTATTTTCCTCTATGGAAATTCTTTTCGTACCTTTTGCCCATTTTGTAATTTGTTATCAGTTATTTTCTTGTGGAGGCCCAGGAGTATTATGTAAACTTTCATTATGAGATTCTTGTCTGAGATGGTATTGCCAATATTTTGTTCTCAGTCAGTAGGTTTTCTTTTTATCCTGTTGGAGAAAGTTTTTTATGCACACAGGTTTTAATCTTTAGAAAGTCCCATTCATCAATTTTATCCTCTTCAGTTTGTGCATTTCTGGCATGATTTGGCAGTCTCTTTATACCATGGTTTAGGCTTTCTAAGCTTGATCCCAGTTGGTCTCTTATGAACTTTATGGATTTGGGTTTTACTCCAAGGTTTCTGATCCACATTGACTTGATTTTTGTATATAGGGTGAAATATGCAGGCAGTTTGGTACTTCCTCAGAAAAATTAACATAAAAATTTCATATGACCCAGCTATTCCATTGCTTGGAATATGCTCTGAGAAAATGAGAACCGAAGCTCAAATGGAGACTTGTAAACGAATGTTCATAGCAGCATTATTCACCATCACTTGCGATGGAAATAGTCTAGATATCCAACCATGAGAGAACAAATTGAGAAATTATGGTACATTTACATAATGGAATACTACATAGCATGCAGAAGCAATAATTTTATAAATTGGCAGCATCAGGATGGATGGTGAAGAGATTGAGAATGTACACAGCTTTAGTTTGATTTGCTCCACAGTCAACACTCTTGGCACCAGTAGCCAGGAAATTAAAAG
>NW_006399775.1:21616018-21627587 GCF_000299155.1 Elephantulus edwardii | reverse complement strand
TCTGGAGACTAAGGTGCGTTTGATACAGGCCATGGTCTTCACAATCACTTGTTATGCATCAGAGAGTTGGACAATGACCAAGGAGGATAGAAAGAGAATTGATGCCTTTGAGCAGTGGTGCTGGAGAAGAGTATTGAGAATACCATGGACTGCTAGGAAAACAAACAGATTCATCCTGGAAAGGGTTAAGGCGGGTGGCTCCTTGGAGGCAAGGATTCTGAGGCTCCATCTAACATACTTTGGACATGTTGTGAGGAGAGACCGGTCCTTGGAGAAGGAGATCATACTTGGGAGGGTGGGGGGACGGCGCTGGAGGGGAAGGCCCTCTATGAGGTGGGTTGATTCAGTGATTGGGATACTCGGGATGGGAGTATCAGAGACAGTGTGATTAGCACAGGACAGAGCAGAGTTTAGGGCTATTGTACATAGGGCTGCTATGAGTCGCAAGCAACTAGACGGCACATAACAACAACAACCTAACTTGTGAGGAACTGGAGGGCATTGTACTAAGTGAACTAACACAGTACTATAAGGACAAATATTGTATTAAACGGTTATTGTAAAATGAGTATGAAGATCCAGGGACGTAGGGAGGTTGGAAGCAGAAGGGTGAGGATAGGTGTGGGTGGGGGAAGGTGCATTTGTATATATTAATCATAAGGTCACACAATTTGATGGGGTGTGTGAAGAAAAATGGAATAATTAGTGTGAAAAACGGTGAATTCAAACTTTGTAAACAAACCAGTATAAAATAAAATTTAGGAAAAAATATTTTACATAATAGACTTACTTAAATAGATTTCTACATCACTTGATTTTTTTTCAATCTTCATAAATGTTCTTTTTTTTAAATACAATATACTGGCTTATTTACAAAGTTTGAATACATTGCTTTCCACACCTGATCTTTCCCATTTCCTTCCCCTCCCAACCTATCAAATTATGAGACCCTATAATTAACTCCTCTTCCCCCCGTCTTCTCATCCTCATCTCTCTGTTTCCACTCCCCTTTTTGGATCCTCATATTTGTTCTACAATAATGGTTCTATACAGTATTTGTCCGTTTGTGACAGCATCAGTTCACTCAGCATAATGCTCTCCAGTCTCTCCCAATTAGGTAGTCATTTACAAAATTATTGCTCCTGCATGCTGCATAGTATTCCATTGTGTGACTGTACCATAATTTCTCAACTCATTCCATTGTGGTTGGAAATTTGGGCTGTTTCCATGTTCTTGTGACCGTGAATAACACTGGTATTAACATTGGTATTCAAGTCTCTGTGCTTCAGTTCTTATTTTCTTGAGACATATGCCAAGCAATGGAATAGCTGGGTCATATGATATTTCTATGTTCAGCTTTTAGAGGAAATGCCAAACTGCCTTCCAGAGTGGTTGTACCATTTTACAATCCTACCAATAATGTATAAGAGTTCCTATCTCGCCACATCCTCTCCATCTTTTATAATTTGTTGTCCTGTTAAACTCTTCCACTATTACTCGAGTGAGATGGTATTTTATTGTGATTTTTATTTACTTTTTTCTTACTGCTAGTGATTTTGAGCATTTCTTTAGAGACAAAAACTCATTTTTCAAGTAGATCAGAAAATTGTCAGATTTATTTGGAGGGATAAGAGGCCCAGAATAAGCAAAACACTTCTGAGAAACAAAAATAAAGTGAAAGGCATAGCACTCCCTTACCTCAAAATCTACTACACAGTGGTAGTAACCAAAACCGAATTGTACTGGTACAATGCCAGGCACATAGACCAATTGAACAGAATTGAGAACCCAGAAATGGACCCATGGTCAACTAATATTCAACAAGGAAATAAAACTTAACAGATGGGGAAATGACAACTTCTTCAACGAATGGTGCTGGCAAAACTGGTGTGCTACCTGCATAAAGCTGAGACAGGATCCACAGCTCACACTATACACAAAAAATCAAGTCAACCTGGATCAGAGACCTGGGAGTAAAACCCCAAACCATAAAGTTTATAAGAGACAAACTGGGACCAAGCTTAGGAGACTTAGTCTACCATATAAAGAGACTGCCAAATACAACCTGAAATGCACAATCTGAAGACGATAAAATCAGTGAACAGAGCCTTCTAAAGATTGAATTCTTGTGCCCATCAAAAACTTTTCTCAAAAGGGTGAAAGAAAACCTACTGACTGAGAACAAACATTTGCCAATACCATTCAGACAAGGGTCTCATAACTAAAGTTTACAGGTCCTCCACAAGAAAAATACTGATAACTCAATTACAAAATGAGCAAAAGAAATGGAAAGAATTTTCACAGAGGAAGATATTCTAATGGCCAACAGACACATGAAGAAATGCTCACCCTATTTTTTGCAAAGCCTTGGCATAAAGAGTTTTTTAAAAGAAAGATTACCATGGGGCCTTTGTCAACTTATTATGTAATGATAATTTAAAAATTTTGGACCAATGACTAATATTAATTGGTGTGCTTTAAAACTAACTTGCAAATTGACTTGCAAATTATAAGTCATGGTTGATTGTGATTCTCTATTATTGTAGTAGAAACTTTTAACGAAAAGACTGGTAAATAGGAAATAGCTGAAGAATCTATGTTTTGGTCCAGATAAGAAAAATCAAATCATGCACTAAGCTAGTGGTAGTTATAAGAAACACAACAAAGAACATCTTTTGATTTTTCCAGACTATCGAATGTGGCTAGGCTTGTTAAAAGACCAAAGAGGAGGAAAAGAAGGAAACTGAAGACAAGAAAGAATATGCAACTGTGTAAAAATGGGTTAAGCAGTTTAAGATAGAAATGTCCAGTCCTAACATTGTATTCAGAAGGGATTTCTTGTTTAGAAACATAGATATTCAAACAAGTATTCAAAGTACGAGCAGATTTAAAAACCATGAGAGTAAATAATATATTTCATAGCTACAGAGGCAAAAGTCCAAGCTGTTTTATAAATTGTCAGTGTACAAGTCCTGATTAAGGAGTTTACCTTGCTGAACAGAGTGTTCTAGTGGCAAAATCCATAGGGTGTTGCTCTACTAATGCCAAGGTGGTATGTCTCTTATGCTTTGAATGCACTAGCTAGGAGCTCCAAGGGAGAAAGACAAGTCATCTCCTCTGGTGCAATTTACAGCCTCATTGAAACCCTTTAGAAGGTCAGCTATGCAATGAATTGAGTTGCTCTGACCTTGATAAATCTTAGTGCATTATGATATAAATAATAGTCTTTGGTAACTCCCATGTTGTTTTTGTCATTGTCAGTTGCCATCAAGTTCTTTCTAACTCATAGTAACGCTATCTGTGTACAACAGAATGAAACACTACCTACTCCTATATGGTCATCATCATCACTTTTAAACCCATCATTGCAGTCCTCTCTCAATCCATCTTGGTGAGGATTGATAAAATCCAGCCATTTTATAAAAAATGAAACTCTTCTCAAGGGACTGGTTCCTTCTGACAACATGTTCAAAGTACATGAGACAAAGTCTTGTAATAACTGCTTTTAAGGACTACTCTGGCTATATATGTCTTCAAAGAAAAATGTATTTATACTTGGAAACCCAAAATATAGTCAATATTTTACAATAATCATGTAATTCCAATCAACTCCTCTTAGCCTTTCCTTATTCACTGTTCAGCTTTTATGTGCATGTTATAGTTATTATTAGGTGCCAACGTGACACCTCTAATTCATAGGAGCTCTATGTACAATGGAACAAAGCATTACTGGACTCAAAGCTTTCCTCAGTCTATTGTAGTGGGTTGTGTGTCAATCATTTCTCAGAGCTTCCACCTTTTCAATGACCCTCTAATATTCCAAGTGGGACATCTTTCTCCAGCTACTGTTCCTTTCTGATACAATGGCCAAAATTCTGGAGAGAAATTCTGCCAGTGCTCATTTCTTAGGAATATTCTAGCTATAATTTTTCAAAGAGAGATTTGTTTCTATATGTCTGATATATTCCATATTGTAAGGCGTTGCTGAGTGGATTCTGACTTACAGAAATCTATGTACAATAGAAGAAAACTATTAATTTTGCACCAGCCTCACAATCTACAAAAATGTATGCTGTGCTTAACGCTATTGTTGCAGTCATTGTGTCATTCTGTCAGACACTGACATTCTAATTTTCCAAACATCCATTTCCAAATATTGGTCCTTCCAGATAATACTACCAAAGTATGACAAAGTTTGATTCTTTGTTTTTAAGGCGTGCTCTGTCTACACTTTGTTAAGAGTATAGTGGTTGGTTGTTCTGGTAGTTTACAGAATATTCAATATTTTTGGCAACATCACAACTCAAAGTCATTGATTATTCTTTAAGTTTTCCTCATTCATTTCCCGACTTTCTTATGCATGCGAAGTAGTGTCTTCCTCTTCAGTTTAAGATTCTGGTATAAATATCAATTCATTGCCATTGAGTTGCAACCAACTCATAGCTGACCTTCCATTAGGTTTTTGAGGCTGAAAATTGCACAGAAGATTATGTATCTTTTTTTCACTGGATGTTTCAAACTGCCAGAGAGGTGTGGCTGTTGGATTAGTAGCACAAATCTATATTACTAGACTGTTACTAGAACTCTTATTCTGGCATAGATATGATTTCTAATCTGACATAATCTGACTAAATGAAAAATGATCAGTACCAATTCCTTTCATGTTCACTAATGCCTAGAATTTGTCAGCATTGGAAAAATCTGTTGTCAAAAACCTTTTAAAAATGCAAAAAACAAGGTTGTAATTTAAAATCCAAGGCATACCTGATCTAAGTAATAATATTTTCAATTACTTCTTATATATCTGATTTGCATGACAGAAGAGAATCAATACTTTTGAATTGTGGTGTTGGAGGAAAGTAACCTAGCAGACTAAACAAGACTGATTTGGAGGAAGGTCAACCAAGGTGCTCTTTACAGTCAGGAATGGTAAAACCTTGTCTCAAGTACTTTGAGCATGTTGTCAGGAGAGGTCAACCATTGGAAAAAGACATCATGTTGGGAAGTCAGAGGGTCAAAGTAAGGAATAAAACCATCAACTAAATTAATTTTCCACAATAAGTGTAAAAATTGGCTTGAGTATATTCAAATCAAAAGAATTGATAACTTTGAGCTGTGGTGCTGGAGAAGAGTATTGAGGATACCATGGACTGCTAAGAAAAAAAACCAGACTCATCCTAGAGAGAGTTAAACCAAGATACTCCTTGGAGGCAAGGATCCTGAGGCTTCATATTGCATACTTTGGACATGTTGTAAGGAGAGACCAGTCCTTGGAGAGGGACATCATGCTTGGGAGGGTGGAGTGACAGTGCAGGAGGGGAAGGTCCTCTATGAAGTGGATCGATTCAGTGACTGGGGTAATCGAGATGGGTGTATTGGAGACAGTGCGATTGGCTCAGGACAGAGAAAAGTTTATGGCTGTTGTATATAGGGTCTCTATGAGTCTCAAGCGACTCGACGGCACATAACAACAACAACATATTCAAATCTTGAAGGTGCAAGACAGGACAAAGCTCAGATCTGTTGTTTGTAGATCATTATGAACTTTAGTCAACTTGATGGCAATAATGACAGAGATATAAATTTTTAAATGTCCATTTATAAAAAAGTGACAAACTACTAAGGCTTGAATCAGATGTTCCTTAGTCTATAGAATGTCATGTTTGAATTTTAACACTTTAAAGAAATCATGAAAGCATATTTTCTCGGTGTAATATATCATTTGCTTTCTTGATTTCTACACTACTATGTATTAGAGTAAAATGAAATCTTTGACAATATTAATATCTTCTGTAATTTTAGTGATATTTCTTATTGATTTATGGTGAGGAATTTTTGTTTTCTTTATATTAAAAGGTAATCCATATTGAAAGGTTTAGTACTTCATCAGTTTGAGCTCCAAATTCTTTTCAACTTCAGCAAGCTAAGTTGTGCATCTGAATATTGCAGGTCTTTAACTGTCATATTTTTCTTCATATAGTCTATTTCTTGAATTATTTGCTGAGTGTACAGATGAAATAAGCATGGTGAAAGTATAGAACCCTATTGCACACCAATTTTTAAATTATAAATAATGAGTTATTTTCTCGTTTGTTTTGGCAGATAATGCATGAACAAAGTGTTCGAGAATCCCCATTCCTTAAAATATTATAGGTAATTTGTTATGGTTGGTGCAGTGGAATGCCTTTACAGTCAGTGAAACACAGATAAGCCGCTTTACGGTATTTCAAGACCATCTGATGCTAGCAATAATATTCCTTATTCTAAGTCCATTTCTGAATGTAGATTAATTCCTGACAGGTTTTTTGCAAGTGTTTTTTTTAAATTATCTTTGGTAAAATTTGGGTGAAATAGTAATGATATTGTTTAATGATTTTAATAATCTTTTAGATTATCTTTCTGTGGATATCTTCCAGTTACTTGACCAGCTAGTTTCCTTTTAAGTTTCCTGGCATAAACAAGTGAGTGTTTCCAGTATTATCCCCCCTTGTTGAAACGTATCAATAGAAATTTAGTAAATTCCTTGTCTTTATTTATTTATTTTTTTGTCAATTTTTTCAATGAAGCTTGGACAAATTCCTTAAATATCACTATTTCTTGATCATATGCCATTTCTTGAAATGCATAAACATAGAACATGTCTTTTCTTTGTGGTTTTTGTTTTATTTTGGGCTTTTGGTTTTTTGTTTTGTTTTTCTGTAGTAACATTGTGTATCCCTTCCATCTTCTTCTATAAGAGTCTATACTAACTATACAATTTGAGAGGAAAAATAAATACAAGAAAAATGTCTCTATTAACAAGGGATCATTTCAAACTTAAAGTTCAGTAACAAAAAGTCTCATTTTAGAATAAATTCTATTTTGCTATGAATTTTTATTTAAAAGATATCTTAACATAGCTCTTCTGAGATTTTTTCCCCTTTACCTGAAGAGCAACTTAAATACAATTGGGTAACAGAAAGTAACAGAAAAATGTGATATTATTTCAACTCTTTAATTTTATTTTCTAGTGATTGCATACAACTTCAGTTTAATATGGTATTAAAGAAAGGAGTGAGATGAGATGTGGTACAGAAACAGAGTAAATTCACAGTCACAGAAGTCTTGACTAGTCACCATTATGCCTCTAATTTTTAGTTGTAGTATTGAAAGTAGATATAATCTTTTTCAAGTTGGGCCACCAACTAGCTGCATGACTTCAGTATAAAAATGTTCATATACTTTAAATTTAATTATCTTTTCTATAAAATAAAGGGTTGGACTAATTATAACTGATTACTTTCTAGGTCTTTGCTTATATAATTTTAATTTGTTATCATGTCTTTAATGCTCTGTACATATTCTAGACCATTGAAGGGAATGTGAAAAGGGATTATTTCATTGACGAGGAACACCTTCTTAATTTACAGTATTAGTCAGAACATACACTCCTATCCTACTGACAGCTATAGATTGCATATTTTTTCATAAGAATAGCCCTTTTAATCCAAAATGATGGTGACATTCTGTATATTCATCCTAAAAGAACCATTTGTATTCGTTCTTCAGCTTTAAGGACCGTATTTTAACTAGTACTATTATGGAATAGTATCTTTCTAAAAATATATGTCTCTTTAATTATACTTTTTAAAGATATAAAAAGACATTAATTTTATTATAGAATGCCTAATATCTGTTAGTTGAAACATGTCAATTGGGATCCCATCAATTCCTGAAGCCTTATTATTTTTTTAAATTATTTTTATTTTATATTGGTTTGCATACAAAATTAATATTTTTCACACATATGTTTATTAACATGGCATTTTATACAATCATATATTGTGTTTTATAAAATTTTGGAGAGGACATGGAGAGATTAGAACTTTTTTTTTTGAGATTAGAACTCTTCACTCTGAAAGGCAGTTTTGCATCTCCTTGAAAAGCGGAACATAGAAATTCCATATATTCCAGCTGGAGGCTCATGTGTGAAGCGTTTGCATTCTACAAGATGGTCTCTCGTGTCTTAGTAAGAATAGGGTATGGAACATTTGATGTCATGAGCCTTGACCCTTAATTACTTGTAGAAATATTACAAACACCAATTACAATTTATTAGTTGATTGATTGATTAACTCATAGCAATAATTGCAATTTGTGTCCATTGCAATTCATAAATTTATCACAACATATTGATTCATTTACAGTGGGGAACACTCACTCATCCCTGGGATTCAAACTCATCTCCTTCTTTTGCTTCTCATGGTCATTGGCATAGTTGGGGCGGGGTGGGACAGGGGAGAGGGTTCTCAGTTAATTCAACAGTTCAGTGCAGCCAGAGTCCATCGGTGTGGGCAGAATCCTCTGCTGTGTAAATATCTCATGTTCATCAGTGTAGGTCAGTGTCCTTGGCTCTGAAAAGAACCTTTGAGTCATTGGCTCTGAAAAGAGCCTTTGGGTCTTTAGCATTCAGCTCATTGTTTTCCACAAGTGCCATTTTAATTGGGATCCCAGAGTTTATATACTTTTAGGGCGTATTACATGTTTAATCAATAACATTCAAACTTTGGGTTTCATTATATCCAATCAATAATACTAAGAATAACAACATTCAAACTTTGGGTTTTGCCAACCATATTAGTTTCAAAACTAGTTGTATAACCAATCACATTAGTTCCAAAACAATGAGTTTGACCATTCATGTTCAATACCAGTTATGTTTCCTTTGGCAACATGGGCAGTTACCAGTCATATCTCTTTATCAAGCGTTCACACGTGTTATGGTGAGTGAGGCCCTAGAACCACTAGAGGCCTGTTTGGGCATATCAACTGTTCATTATATTTTCACAAATATACTTAACATAATTTCTAACCATAACATAGCAGATTCCTAACATATTTCTTATTCTTATTCCTAACATAGAAGATTCCCAACATAAGCCTTATTCTTATTTCTAACATAGGAGATTCCCAATATATTTATTTTTAAAATTACAAGTTATGCTCTCTTAGAAACATGGGCAATAACAAGTTACATTCCCTTATCAGGATTCACACATGCTGAGGCCAGTATTTTACAAGCAAGTTATTATCAGTTACATTCCCTTATCAAGGTTTTTCACCTACTGTGGTCAGTGGGGCTCTAGGCCCCTAAGGCCTGTTTAGGCATGTTAAACTGGTAGTATATTTTTTCACAAATATTCTTATTTCTAAACTTAAGAATCAAATTCATCATAATATTTTTTCACAGCAAACATATTTCACAATATATTTTACAGCAAATTAAAAGCAATCTTATATTTCATAATATATGTTACAGTGAAATTAATATATTTTTCTTAAACTGCTCATAACAATTTGGTTAGAAATTTTTTTTTTCCTTTTTTTTAATCTATAAACGAGTGTCAGCTTATTGGATTTTCTGAATTTAACCAACAATGAGCTATGGACTGGAATTCTCTTGGTTTAGAATCAACCAGCATCTTATGCGTGTGCCTTGCATTTAAAAGGTAATAGAGCCCTCCAGCCTGCAGCTTCGAGGCTTAATGTTCATTGAATTTGGGACAACATTCTTCTAAGTAGTACAACTGTGGTCTATTTGTTGTACTGAAGTAACTTGGAGTTGCTGTGATGCTGACTGCTGTGCCATAGGTGTGTCAAATGTCAAACGAATGGATAGAGAAGCTGTGGTATATTCACACAATACAATACTATGCTGCATTGAAAAACAAGGAACTCATGAAATATTATTCAAAATGGATGACCCTGGAGGATATTATACTGAGTGAAATATCTGAGATACAAAAGGACAAATACTGGACAGTGCCACTGTTTTAAAACAGGACTGACTTCTGGGTTGGGGAGAGACTGAGAAAGTTGGTATAACTTATGTATACTGCATTGAAATGGATGATTGATTTTATAATACATAGTGTATGGGAATGATCATATATGAAAAATTATATGAATGAGGGAATGTATGAAACACAATTTACATGAATGGAACAAAATGTTTATGTATTTTGTATACAAACCAATATAAAATTTTAAGACAAACTTTTTTTTTAAGTGCTTTTGTCTAGGCTTAGATTGTACCAGAAAAAACATTGGAAAGTATTGCTATTATCCTTCATGGATTTTCCTTTTTATATTCCCCTAATCTCAGCTGTATACTGTATTATTTAAGGTAGACTCAGAGATGCAGTGAAAAGTTCTTGATTCTATTTTATTAGTCTATAAGGTCAATTGAAACTCTGAATGTTTCTAAAGTCATTGAAATTATGTCTATTACATCAAAGGAAAGTGGCTTAAGACTTCATAGGAACTACAAATAAATTGTTATTGTTATGTGTTGTTGAGTTGCTCAGGACTTATAGTTACCCTATGTACAACAGCTCTAGTACCTGCTCTGTCCTGAGCCAACCTTACAATCATTTAAATTCTTCCTAAGAATTTTACTTTAAAAGCTTTTGTGAGTTTGTTCTTTTATTGAAGATGAACCAGGCCTGACAGTACTGTGTTCTATTGTATGTATGGTCTCTGAATCAGAAGGTGCTTAGCAACCACAGCAACTATGGAGTTGTCAAGGGAATACGAGGCTTGGGAAGAAATTCAACAGGGACCAGGGACTGAAATATCGCATAAGCTCTGAGTGGTCTGGTAACTAACAAAAAAGGAAGAGTTGGAGGACTGTGAAATGGGATGTTGAGAGAAATGGCCACTCTTTTCCTGAGAATCCTGGCCAACTGGGTAATAAATGAGTCATAACTGGTGGCTAGAAGGAATGTTCTCATATATATTTTACTGAGTGAGTCCTATTTGAGAGAACATATATTATTAAAAACAGTATTTCTATAGAATCTACAGCACCTACACAAAAACATTAGAGCTAAGTGGCAGAAGGAGTAGAAAGTAGTATTAATTCTGAGAAAGAAGAGACAACATAAGAAACAAAATTACTATAAGTTAGATAACTGTCTATCTGAAGACAGCACCTTCCTGTTTTCTTAACAGTTGCTTTTATTTGGGCTTGATAGAATTTATGCATGTTCTTTAGAGTGAAAATACTTCTACATTTCTGAGCAGTGCTGAATTGCATCAAGTACCAAATACAGAACTTAAGCATCCTCTAATTACACATTTTCCACAAGTATTAATGGGTGTTGTGCACTCAGTAGAGATTTTGTAAGAAATAGTTATTTTGTGTTTTTATTCTACTATGGCACCTGAAACTCTATTTCATATCTCTGTTCCCCCGGTTGGTTTGGAGTTGTATGTACATGAGGAACTCTTTCTTGACTGTTCTGTTTCTCTCAAATTAAACATAGTGCCCAGTACCTGAAAGGGACTCAGTGAGTATCAATGCTAATCAAGCAATAAAAGAATACATAATATCTTTATTTCTTCTTTCTTCATAAGTACAGAAAACTTGTAAGCTATAAATATTCCCCCTAAAAGTAAAAGAAAACATTTAGTAAATATATATTATCTGCTAAATAATGTGTATGTTGTTATATGCCATCGAGTCGTTTCCGACTCATAGCGACCCTATGCACAACAGCTCTAAACCCTGCTCTATCCTGCGCCAACC